>NW_027412497.1:0-170000 GCF_048565385.1 Saimiri boliviensis | reverse complement strand
CACGCCTGTAATCCAAGCACTTTGGAGGCCAAGGCGGGCGGATCACCTGAGGTTGGGAGTTCAAGACCAGCCTGACCAACACGGTGAAACCCCAACTTTAAAAAATAAATAAATAAATAAATAAATAAATGAGTCAGGGTGGTGCAGAGGGGAGGGTCAGGAGATCCTTACCCTTCAATGCTGACCTCTTGTTGGGCTCAGACTTCCTGCGCCTAAGCCTGACCGCACCTAATCCCTCTTCTCTCCTGCAAAGAAAGCCACTGATCCCTGAAAGCAAATGTGTCACGGACAGACGAATACTAGAAACAAGCTCAGCTATTTGGGTAGCAAAAAAATTCTAGTCATACCAACCAGGAAGTGGAGACTTTTGTATAATTGTCATTAACATGTCAAAGGGTGAGTTGATCATTCTCAAACACTCTCACATTCCTCTCTGAACTCCTCCCTAGAAGATTTATTTTATCCCCTGGACAAACACTGTAAACATGTATTTCACCCCTAGGAATGGGGTAAACAGGGTCACCTAAAAAGCGGCGAGCCCAAGCCTCTATGGCATAGCTGACTCTTATTAGTCTGATGAAAGTCTTCAACTTGTGGAGTCCCACCCATTAAATATTAACTGCATTACCATGTTGCCCTTTACATTAATTTATGAAGTTAAAGAAATGCCTTTGGAACCCCTCTTCATACACACCTGACCCTCAAGTGCCACATAAAACGATCACTCAGTTGGCATGTGGTAAATTTTCGGTGATTCTCATCCAATCTGCTGTCTATACGTTAAAAATTAATGCTGCGATTGGGCTGTGAAACCGCCATTAGGTGGTGGGACTGGCTGGCCAGCAAGGACAGGGAGCCTGAAGTCTGGGGAGGTCCACTGCATGGTCAGACTTTCTATGCCTGAGTCCTTGCAGGGAGCCAGCTGCTCGGGGTGCAGAGCCAGCTGCACGATTTTGGGTGCATTTGAATTCCCATCAAACCCCAGACTCTGAGCCCACATTGTCCAGCAGGTCCAAGGAAGATGGTCAGCCAAGCAGGTGGGCTATGCAGGGGACTGTGAGTAGAGACTCCAGAGGCACTAGGCAGCATAGACGAGGGCAGGTAGAGACACGGAAGGGCTGGCCGGGGAGCGGACTGCACAGGGCACTGGCTGTGAAGCTGGCTGGGGTTGGCAGTGATGCTGAGTGGCCCGTATGGAGGCAGAGCTGTGAAATGCAAAGCTGGTGGCAGTGGCCATGGACTTGTCTCTAAAGACCATTCCAAGGTCAGTGGGTTTCTCAGACAATCAGACCACAGATCCCAGCCTCCTAGTTCAGCAGAATTAAAGGTCACTCTGAACTGTCCCACCCCCGGCCATTCTCACAGTAAAGTACTGCCTGTGAGAGAGATGGCTGTCTGCTCGGTGGACCCATGGCTCCGTTCCTTGTCTGGCTCTGGGCAGTTTCCATCTGTGCTAATCAGGTTAGGAGGCCCCTCCTCTTTCAGATCCCGCTTCAATGGCTCCTCCAGCTACCCTCGGCACACTGGAGCTCCAGAGCCCCTCTGAATCAGGAGTCCTGTTCAAAGCCTGATCCCAGGAGATAAGATGCTATCACTTCCTCCTCCGGATGATCCAGCAGACCACATTTCCATGGAGCGCAACTGCAGATGCCTTGGGCTGGCTAATCTGGCTATAAATCCCACCTGGAAAAGCCTTCCTCTCACCCTTTGCCCCCTCCTCCATTAGCTTTGCCCATTTATTTAGCTTCTTGGGAAAGGATTAAAGAGAAATAAAAGCTCAGGCTGAAGCCATCAATTTAACCAGAAACAGTGAATGTCCTTTAAAGAGAAAAATGAATATTGGTCTGAAGAAGAGTTTCTAGCTTAAGGGAATCCAGCACTGGGGTATCCTTTTAAAATAAGGCGGAACATAGACCCAAGTATAACGTGCACAGTCATGAAATTCGAGCTTCAGTTTAATGGAGAGTACACTGCCTTTTTTTCTCATAGGCTTGGGAACACCAGATAATAAACATAGCAAGTTGGTTCTTATTTCAACATTTTTACTTACTTACTTTTTTTAGGGACAGGATCTTTCCCTGTTACCCAGGCTGGAGAGCAGTGGCGTGATCATAGCTCACTGCAGCCTTGACCTCCTGACTCAGGCAGTCCTCTCACCTCAACTACAGGTGTGTGCTACCATGCCTGGCTAATTTTAAACTTTTTTGGGGGGAGATGAGGTCTCACTATGCTGCTCAGGCTGGTCTCGAACTCCTGGCCTCAAGTGATCCTCCTGCAACAGCTCTGTATGAGGACACTGTGATATATATTCTTCCTACTCGGCCCCCATGTGAGATAGTGTTTTTATATTCATTTTACAGATGAGCAAACTAGGGCTCAGAGAGGCAAAGCAACTTGCCCAAGGTCATGTAGCTAGTAAGTGGGCACTGGGATTGGATTCCAGCTCTTCTCCCTCCAATACGCTAATACTGGCACCTGTGAAACTGTAGACTACATTTGCCACATTATAACACATTATACCACATCTTCTCAAGATTTTTGAGTCAGGAACCACAGTGGGTTTCATTTAACAACGAAATCCTAGCTCTACTAAAGCCAATGGTGCCCAGTAGAAACATTAAATTATTTCGTGTTTGCTTTTTTATTTGCTTGTTTTTATTTTTTATTTGCCTTTTACCTTTTTCTTTTATTTAATAAAGCCTTTCACCAGCCTGGGCAACAGAATGAGACCCTGTCTTGAAAACATGTTCAAAATAGGGCCAGGGGCTGGGCACGGTGGCTCACGCCTGTAATCCCAGCACTTTGGGAGGCTGAAACAAGCGGATCACTTAAGGCCAGAAGTTTCAGACCAGCCTGGCCAACATGGCGAAACCACGTCTCTAGTAAAAATACAAAAATTAGCCAGGCCTGGTGGTGTGCGCCTATAATCCCAGTTACTCAGAAGGCTGAGGCACAAGAATTACTTGAACCCAGGAGGTGGAAGTTACAGTGAGCCGAGATGGTACCACTGCACTCCAGCCTGGGCCACAGAGAGAGACTTTGTCTCACCAAAATAAATAAATAAAGAAAATAAAAAATAAAGCCTTTTCATTTGCTTGCTTATTTAATACAAATTGTTTGCCCTTTGTAAAAATAATCACAAAAGCATCTGCTGAATGCTTCCTCTGAGCCAGACGCTGTGCTGCTGCCTTACAATGTGCCAGCTCATGTCATTCTCGTGGCCACCCTGTGTAGAGGCACCCTGTATGTTTACCTCCCTACTGGACAGATGTGGAAATTGAGGCTCGGGGAAGTTAAGCAACTTGCCCAGGTTCACGAAATTAGTCAAGGCTTTGAACCCGGGAAGTCTGGCCCTCCAGAGGCCGCGTGCCAAGGAAACTGAGAGCCTCTGGTAGCCGCTTATGCTCACTGCAGGAGCGCTGGGCTCTAATCAAGCAGACAGACAGGTGGGCTCTGGCACATGGCACTGCTGTCCTCCTCTTGCCTGCTCTTTGGCACTAGCTATGTTAATCTGTGTGTGTGTGTGTGTGTGCGTGTGTGTGTGTGTGTATACACCTGCATCTGTAAAGATGTGTATATGAACACTTGTAGTTACCAAGATTTAGGGAAATTAACAAATGTGTGCTGCTGATGCTATTGAACTGATTCCACAACATCCCAACGGGAATTCAAAGAAACAGTCCTTCTATGTACAGCAGAATCCCTCATAGAGAAGCAAGCAGGAAGGAGCAGGAGGCTCCTTGACTTAGCTCCTGAGCTCAGTTCACTTCCCACAGGAAGTGACTTAAAGCCGTGTTTTGTAAACATGGATATGTCCTGACAGGCACAGAGGCTTAGCTGTAAACCTGAGGTCTTTGTGTCCCAGAGAGTGGCCCAGCTACGGGGTGACCCTATGCCCACCCCTCTGGCCAGGAAACACCAGGCCTCAGGAGGGTTCTGTACAGCAGCCTTCTTTCACAGATGGACAGACTCAGGCAGATGGGCCCCTCCCCTCCCCGGAGCCCTCCCTGAGCCCCTCCTCCAGCCCCAGACACACTCTTACCCGGCAGTACTCATCGATAGGCTTCAGCCTCTTCACAGCTACGTCCCGGATGTGGCTTCTGCGGAAGAGGATCTTGCCTGGAAGAGAGATGCTCATGAGTGGGGAATTCTGGCTAAAGCTGCCACAGGGACCCTCTCATTCCCACTCCCCTGGCTTCTCAGCATCTTAGTCCAGCACGACCTGCCACCACCCCTGTCCACAGTCGAGGAAACAAGAGAGGAGCGGTCACCTTTCCTGGAGGGCAGGAGGCGCCCTAGACTGAGAGTCCAGGACCTCTCTGGCAGGTGAGGAGCCCTGGAGGCTGCCATCTTGGGATTCAATGAGCGACTTGGCCAGGCCACCTCGCCTGGATCTAATGGCAGGATCAATGAATGCCCGGTGTGGGTGCGGCTCTCCAGTGACCTTGCAAATCAACACAAAGTAGAGCCCAGCCCACATGTTACGCTTTGTTTTCAGGCCCATCCCTCCTTGAGAAATCAGCATTCGTTCCTGCCAGCTGGGCAGGAATTCCTATTCTTAGCCTAGGTGGGTGGCTCCTTCTAGGGCGGGCACAAGGCAATACCAAGGGAAGCACGGCTGTCCCAGTCTGAGTGTTTCCTGGTCTCTGTGCACACACAGCCTCCAGCCATATGGGCTGCTGCCTGCTGGACTGCGACACCCCTCTACAGGTACGGGCAAAGCTGATAGGAAATGCCAGCCCCTCAGCCCTTCCCAGCTGGCTCTCCCAAGCTAGCCACATTCAATCACGACAAATGCGTCAAGGCATAGTCCTTTTCTAGTCTGTGGAATTTAGAATCTGAACCCAGACACATCCCCAGAAACAAGGATTTGACTGGCATTTGTTTATTTTTGAGGTGATCCCAAGAAATATTAGGGGAGTGGGACGGTAAGGGCAGGAAGGGGAAGCAAGTGTTATCAGCCCAGTTAGTCATGGTGGGCAATTGGAGCTCAATTCTGCTGGGGAGCTCCAGGAGACAATAGAGAATGTACCCGGCACGCGGAGGCTGGGGATCTACCCACCAGCTCCCTGTCTGTCACTGAGGGCTGTCTCCGAGGGCGTTAACTCCAGCACGTCTTCTGCCTGAGTGTGCCCCCATGGCTAGACAAAGTCCCTAGAGAGCCCAAGTGGCTCCGGTGAGCAGCCATTGGCAGCCAGACGGGAACAGACAGGGAACCCGGGGCTATGAAAACCATAGCTGCAGCCATCCCTGACTTCCCTGCCACCACGAGCATTGGTCGCCAGCCCTGCTGAAGTCAGACAGTGGAACGTGTGAGCGTGTCCCCTGGCATGTGACTTGCTTCCTGCGGGTCTCTCTCATCTCTCCGCAATGGCTCTGCAGCTCACCCCTCCTGTCTCCCCCGCACTCCGTGGAGCACTAGGATTAGCATTCAGCAGACGCTCAATGAGTGCTCGCTGGGTCACTCTTGTTCCTCTCCTGGACTCTGGCTCAAGTTCTCCTTCCTCTGAAGGAGAGAAGCCAGAGAGCGGGCCATCTCCCTGTCAGATGGACAACACTGTGCAGACAGACGACGTCATCAAGATGAAGCGGCTCTGCTTTGCGTTCCTCTTGAAAGGAGATAAAACGTGATTTATCCAGACACTGGAGACGCCGCTGCTCCTTGGGGGAGGATGCTACAGATTCGGGATTCCTTTGCCTCTTTGCCTCCTACCCTTTTTTGGTTGGCTGTCACTTGATTGCTCGCATGCCACAGGCTACATGTGTGGGGCCAGGGGGATGCTGTGTAAAAGTGAAAATACAAGGAGACCTGTGCTCAGGACTGCCAAGACGACGGACGGTCCTGGGGCTGGAATGCTGGGTCTTTCGACCTCAGGCGGTTGTCTGTCAGGAGCTGAGGGCGGCTCAGTGACACCGGTGGTCCAGCCGTGCCAGCAGGGCCCTGAAGGACCATCTGAGATACAGAGGAAATCTGGAGAGAACCACAGGAGGGCGGGGGCGGGGCCCACACACCTGCACGGAGCAGGGCCGCAGCCTCCAAAAATGGCACTCCCGTCCTTTCTCATCCTGTCGGGGGACAGAAAGGAAAGGACAGAGAGGGGGAGGTAAATGAGGTCCCTCTCCCAGTCCCCCACCTCGGCACTGGCCAAAGCTCTGGCTTAGATCATTCCTGACCTGGTTGCAGACGGAACTCATTGTAGAATCTAGTTAAGGAGCACTGAGGCCTGCCCGCAGGTGTAGGAGGTCCAGAGGAGGGAGGGACAGGTTGGGATGGGGAGGTAGGAGAGAGGAGCCGCCTGACTCCTCCCCACGCTGGCCCCGGGCACAGGACCCCGCCAGGCCCCTCGAGCTGCACTCTGAGTGAGGCCACCGGGCCACTGAGCCTGGGGCTGCCGAGTCCTCCCCACCAGGCTCCTGGATCTGCTGCTCACTTGCAGGGTCAGAGGAGAATGTCTGCACAAGCCGATTCCCAGCGGAGTTTTTGGAAGCCCAATGGGGCTCCCCTCTTTCCCGCTGAAATCCCGACAGGACCAGCGTTTTCTTTTCCCAGGGCTTTGGCAACCGTCGCCAGTAGGGGAGAGAGGGAGGGAGGGCCTGGAAGGGATACTCCGGTCTTGACTTCTCTGTTAGGAATCCAAACCGCACTCCGAGCGCCAAACCGGTGACCATATAAAAGGGGGAGAGAAAAGGGAGGAGGAGGAAAATCCCCATTAAGGAAGCCGAGACCACAGGGCATTAAAGGCCTCTTGTAAATGTAATGCAGCCTGTTGACGGGGAGGCTCAGCTTCTGCCAGAGCCTTGGAAGCCATACAGATGCCGCCCCAGGAACCTGATGAGCATTGCGAGGAAGATTGCACGGGGCATGAAACAGACCTAACTCATCAGATTAACTCAGCGCTGAAAGCGGAGAAGCAGCTGTGCAGCTGGCGGCGTCCAAGCAGTAACTGGAGGTCCCTCTTCCTGCCACTCTGGGCTGGGAAGAGGTAAGACCAGCGAAGGAGTGGGGGCGTCTGGTGCGAGTCCTGGGTTCAAGTGCCACCCAAGCCACAGGCTGACTGTGTGACCCTGAAACAGGTCCCTTCTCCAAAGAGACTTCGGTGTGCTCATCTGGGGCCTGGGATCTATGGATGCTCCCTCCGGAAGCCTAAGATTGATTTATAATGGGGACTTTAGTGGGCAGAGGAGGAGGGAGGGCAGGGTTAATGGTAGCTAAGTGCTCAGCACACACAAGGTGCACACTAAAAGCTTTTCACTAAATTCCCTCCCTTCATCCTCGCAACAACCTGGAAGCAAGTACTTTAACCAGCCCATTTTATCCTAGGGGAGATAGCAGCTCAGAGAGGTTGAAGGACATGTCTGAAGTCACACAGCTATCAAGTGGCTGAGCTGGGGTTTCAGCCTGAGGTTTTAAAGCTTAGAGAGTGGCGGGGAGCCATGACCTTTGGGCTTGGATCATGTAAGGCCTTGACAGCCACCATGAGGACCTTAGATTTTATTCTCTATGTGAAGGAGATGAGAACAGCTAAACCCATAGACCAACCACAGCCTCCAGGGCTCTTCTTGGGAAAATAGTACGTATGGGATGGACTCCTACAAGAGCCAGGGCCTGGGGCCCTCGACAAGTAGAATCTCCAGACACAGTCCTGAAAGCAGACAGACAGTTCCACTGGCCAGGTCCCCACACCAGCCGTGAAGAGTGTGGTAGCAACCTCCATGAACTAGGACCCACTTGCACTGATTATAGAAGCCATTAGAGAGGGCTGGCCCTGGGACCTCTTCTGGTCTGAGCAGGCTGATCCATTCCTGGCAGCCTCTCCTCTTCACACTCACAGTGTCTATGCATGCACGTACGACTCCCTCTTCCCTGCCTTTTCTGCTACCTGGAATGCCATTCATTCTTGGAAGACTTCCCTCTGCCTTTCCTTCTTTCCTTCCATCCTTCCTTCCCTTGATCCACCCAGCACTGTCCTGATGGAGACCTGTCCCAAGTCAGGTGCTGTTCCAGGTGCTGGGTGCATTGCAGTGAACCAGACAGATGGGGGCCTTGATCTCAGGAGTTAACCTTCTAATTGGGAAGGGTGTGGGCATGGGAAGAAGACTGTATACATTTTCACGTCTAGTGAGCGGTTTGGTTACACTTCCATTGTCTCCTCCCACCTCGACAAAGATGATAACACAAGGTAACGTGAGGAGGGGCGCCAGGAGGGAGGGAGAATTCAGAGTGGTCAAGGAAGCTTCTCTGGGCTTCAGTGGAGATGTCGAGGAGGAGAAAGCAGCAGTGCGAAGGTCTGGAACGAGAGGGCTAGCCAGAGGGAACTGTAACAGCCAAGGCCCCGAGACAGAAAGACCTGGGCATGATGGAAGGCGGAAAAGAAAGGAGCCTGCAGCCACAGAAGAGACTTTGCTTTTATTTCAAGTGCCCTTCGGTCTGCCAATCAACCCTCAAGGAACTGTCCTTAAGGCACAGTTCCACACTGCCTCCCCCATGAAGCCTTCCTTGAATGCTTGTCTCGCCCTTCCTTGCCAATCTCCAGGGCCCTCTGGCAGTCACCCCACTCTGGCCCTCTCTCCCCTGATGTCCTGCAGAATTTGTCATAGAACCACCCTCTTCTTTCCCAGGGAGTCCTCTGATTTATAGCAACAGGGTCAGCAGCCCCCTGGGCTCAAGGAGAGCCAGCTCCTCCCAGCCACCCTGGCCCCCAAGGAGACAGATGCTCACAACCGCTCCCCTCAATGCAGCCCAGAGAGCCCGGACTGTCAAGGGAGACTTGCTGAAGGAACCGGGAGAGCACAGGAGGGCCTGGAGCCCACACGCTGTGCTGTGCAGAGGCTCGTGCCCCAAGGATAGCCCTCCTGCCCTTCTAACTGGGCCTGAGAACAGAAAGGAAGGTGGGATGCAGTTGTCACCTAAGGCTGCTGGCACAAATGACCACAAACCCGGTGGCTTAAAATAACAGGAATCTGGCAGACCATGGTGGCTCATGCCTATAATCCCAGCTATTTGGGAGGCTGAGGATGGAGGATCGCTTGAGCTCAGGAGTTTAAGACCAGACTAAGCAACACAGTCTCTACAAAATGCTAAAAAAAATATCAGCTGGGCATGGTGGTGCACGCCTGTGATGCCAGCTACTCAGGAGGCTGAAGTGGGAGGATTGCTTGAGCCTGGGAGGTTGAGGCGGCAATGAGTCGTGATCGTGCCACTGTACTCCCGCCTGGGTGAAAGAGTGAGACTGTCTCAAAACAAACAAACAACAACCCAGGAATGTATTCACTGCTGGTTCTGGAGGTCAGAAGTCTGAAATCACGGTGCCAGCAGTGTCACGCTCCTTCTGGAGGCACCAGGGGAGAGTCCTTCTGCACCTCTTCCAGCTTCTGGGGCTGCAGGCATCTCTTGGCCCGTGGCGGCATCACTCCAGTCCCCGCCTTGGTCTCTATGTGGCCTTCCCGCCCCGGGGCTGTGTCTCACATCTCTTCTGCCTTGTCTCATAACACCTGTCATTAAGTTTAGTGTCCACCCTAAATCCAGGATGATCTCATTTTAAGATCCTTAATGACATCTGCCAAGACCCTTTCTCCAAGTAAGGCCAGATTCAGAGGTTTCAAGGGGTTAGGACTTGGACATACCTTTTTGGGAGCAGTTCAACCTACCACAGGCGGTTATGGGAGAGTCATTGGGCAGACCAGTCACCTGACCGGGCCCCCGTATCCCTAAGTGGATTGCAGTGGCCCTGAGGACAGGGGTGGGTTCTCTACCCCCTGAGTCCCTGGACATATCTGGCGTAGTGCTGGGTGACATGGATGTGGGTGCAGCCTGAAGCTCTCGGGGTGGGGGGTGGATGGGGGGTGTCTTGACTGAGCAGCTCCAGGGTCTCTGAGCCTGAGGAGAGACGAAAGCCATGGGGACCTGAAGCTGAGCGAATGGGGGGCGAGTCCTTCTCTGGCTCTGAGGGCTGATCTGACACCCAGAAGAGAAGAGATGAACAGATTTCCCAGATCAACTGGAGGAAGGAAGATGTAAGGATTCCTAGAGGGAACCTCCCTCCCCCACAAGGGTGACATGCATGCTCTGGGGTGATAAGACACAGGCAGTGCATGTGAGAGGAAGAAGAGGTTAAGTCTCCCACTCCCACAGCTCTCTGCGGTCCTGAGACCTGATCAGGTCCCTGTGCAAAGTGGGCGGGGCCAGCCAAGAACCCCATGTCCAGTTGCCCCCATCAGACGCTTTCATCCGTGCTGTTTGCTAACAGGTTGATGAAGGCAGAAGCTCTTTATTTTATTTTATTTTATTTATTTATTTATTTATTTTTCAAGATAGGGTTTCACCATGATGGCCAGGCTGGTCTTGAACTCCTGACCTCAGGTGATCCACCCACCTCGGCCTCCCAAAGTGCTAGCATTACAGGCGTGAGTCACCACGCCCGGCCTTTAAAAAAATTTTTTTATTTTTTTGACAGAAGCTCTTAAATGAAGGGCCCTGGGCAGAGGAGAACAGAGAGAATATAACCATGATTCCACTAATGGGGCTTCCTTCGCCATGAAAATCAAAACACAGATCACCGCTCCTTCAGTCTCAGTCTGTTTGATTTTGAGAGGCTGTTACCAACCCCCAACTCCGATCCAAGCTGGTCCAAGAAGAAGCAGCCTGGACTCTTTTTTTGTTTTTGAGACAGGGTCTTGTCCACCACCCAGGCTGGAGTCCACCCAGGCTATCATGGCTCACTGCAGCCTTGAACTCCTGGGCTTAAGCGATCCTCCCACCTCGGCCTTCCGAGTAGCTGGGACTGCAGGTCTGCACAACACCTGGCTACATTTTTCTAGAAATGAGGTCTTGCTATGTTGCCCAGGCTGGTCCCGAACTCCAGGCCTCAAGCGATCCACTTGCCTCAGCCTTCCAAAGTGCTGGGATTATAGGCCTGAGTCACTGCATCTGGCCCAGGCTGGGCCTTTTGATGGTTTAAAGCAAGGAGACACCAAGAGGGTATGCCCTGGGCCCTAAGAATACCCAACTCTAAAAGCAAACAAACAATCTCACAGCCTACTTCTTTGATGCCTGAGATTGCAGAATCAGAATTGGTTTCTTTAAGATTTTGGTCAAGATGCGTGAACTCCTCCCTGGAGAACCGTACAGTGAGCCTTATTAACCATTCACACCTAAGTATGAGCAGGCACTGGCTTCTCACTCAACAACAGGGTCTCGCTAGGAAAGAGAGCACAGAGCAGAGAGGCCTGGATGGAAGAGGATGTAGTGAGCAGGGGGAGAAGAATGGCGAAACAGCCTCTGCTGGCTCTTCAGGCTTCCTGAAAGCTGGCCCTGCCCTTGATGTTCAGCTGTTTCCTGACTGCGGGGCCACCCAGCCTTCACCTGGGTTAGCCCTACCTAGGCTAGGGTGGGAGCAGCTGATGGGCAGGCCCCTGCTTGTCTTTTTAAGTGCTGCCCCTGAAACTCACATGCCACCTTTGACCCTCTGCAGCCTGGGAACTGCAGGCCATCTGCTCCCCTGCTGGGCTGCCTCCAGCTTCTGGTGCAGCTGAGATGACATCCCCAGAGTCCATAGCCTTGTACCTGGCTCAGATCACACCCTGACACCTGATCCTGCTTCTTCACTTGCAACATCTGGCTTTGTCGCCATTTACTTGCTGGGGGAGGGCTGGAGTGAGGCCCAGCTGAGGCTGGAAGCAGTGGGCACATGCAGGTTCTGGAAAGACACAATCCCAATGGTGAAGGTCAGCAGCCCAGGCATGCTGACTCCATGCCCTGAGTTCTGGCTCCCATGAATCTCTTTTTAGAGCCAAGACCCTGCCTCTGGCTTGAAGTCTAGCATGGGAGGCACTGGTTAGGTTTGCCTGCCAGCTTTTAATTATTACAGTGCCCTAATTTTCCTTTGGGAAACAATCCCTCCTTCATGCTCAGTCCATGGGATTTCAGTGGGGCTGATCAGTCAGTACAGTCCAGCCATGGGCATGCGACCCAAGTTGGTCCGGTGGGACTCAGCCTGGGACTGTCACTGGAACTACCAGAAAGAGACGTGTTCTCTCTCTACAGCTGCTGCTAACTCATAAATGCCAAGCCCCAAGTTGCTAGGAAGCATCTTTATGTATCTGTTACCATCTGGGGGAAGTCTGTCGGAGAATTAGGTCAACAGAAAAGAGAGCCAAGCTGAGGGCTTAAGAGGCACAGATTTGGCCCCCTAGATCCCGCTATGCCTGAAACCATTACTCTTGGTTTTCAGTTATATGAACAAGTAAGTTTCCCCTTTTTCTTAAGCCGGAGTGAGATGGGTCTATTTCTCATCACCAGGCGAGTCGTGACTGGCACATCTGGCTCTGCCACTTACTGTTATGTGACAGGGGATGAGACACAACCTGTTCGAATCCCAGTTTCCTCAAAGTGCAAAATGGGGGGCAGTAATGCCTAAGGCAAAGGACTATTGTGAAGAGCCAACAAATGAGTCTGTAAAAGCATTTAACATGGAGCCCTGCCCATGGTAAATGGTGAACAAATTGGATCTCTTATGAGTTGACAATTCCAGTCAAGTGGGTGGGAAGGGGTGGGGTGGGCCCTGCCTGTCTCCTTGCTGGCCATGTGGAATCCAAGCACCAGAAGCATTTCCCAGGCACCCAGTCCATCCACCTGGCTTCCCACCAAGGCCAAACATGAGCTCCCCTCAGCCTGCGGCCGCCCTTCCTGATTCACCCACCCCATAAACACATCCCTGTCTCCCACACAGCTCCCATTTCTCCGGCCCAGCAGCAGAGGACGTGACACAATGGCCAGGCAGCCGATTGGCCAATTGTTCACTCCACCTGCCCCCTCGGGGCATTCTGGGGTGACTCACACAGGTGTGTCTTTCTGCTCTGGCACTCCCCACCCCTTCCCACATACCCAGGGAAACACACTTGCAAAAGCCCAGTGGGGTTCATGACAGAGCAGCCTTCACCCTCCAGCAGCCACGGCTCACCTGCAGAAAGCATCACTGCACCTCGGAGGGAAGAACGATCTCGGAGGTTCCCACACCCAGCGAGCAGAGCCAGGCTGAGGGGAACAGTATCTTTCTCTCCCTCGCCCCAGGTGGGTGAACTGGGATTGTATGGGTGTCTGCTAGTGATAAAGCATCTAGTCCCAGGCCCATGAACAGGCTGACACATCTTTGCTGAACCAAATGGAATGCAAGTATTTTCTTTTTTCTTTTTTCTTTTTTTTTTTGAGACGGAGTTTCGCTCTTGTTACCCAGGCTGGAGTGCAATGGTGCGATCTCGGCTCACCGCAAACTCCGCCTCCTGGGTTCAGGCAATTCTCCTGTCTCAGCCGGCTGAGTAGCTGGGATTACAGGCACGCACAACCATGCCCAGCTAATTTTTTGTATTTTTAGTAGAGACGGGGTTTCACCTTGTTGACCAGGATGGTCTCGATCTCTTGACCTCGTGATCCACCCGCCTCGGCCTCCCAAAGTGCTGGGATTACAGGCTTGAGCCACTGTGCCTGGCGCGGAAGTATTTTCTAGAGCACATTCTAGAGCCGTGGGACCAGAACCATTGATTTTTCATTTTTATTTATTGAGACAGGGTCTTGCTCTGTCACCCAGGCTGGAGTGCAGGAGAGTGACCTTGGCTCACTGCAACCTCCGCCTCTGGGGTTCAAGTGATTCTCCCACCTTGGCCTCCCAAGTAGCTGGGATTACAGGCATGTGCCTCCATACCAGGCTAATTTTTTTTTTTTTTTTTTTTTTTTTGTAGAAACTAGGTTTCACCATGTAGCCCAGGCTGGTCTTGAACTTCTGGGCTCAAGCGATCCCCCCAGAGTACTGCTGGGATTATAGATAGTGTACCACTGCACCTGGCCTCAGAATAACATTCTCAAACTGTAACCCTTGCTTAACCCTTTCAGTAACTGCCCAGGGTGCTGAGGATAAAATCCAAATTCCCTTCTGCAGCCCCGGATGCTGGGCAGGCTACGTCTCCGGCCTCTCTCTCCACCTGCCCATCTCCCGTCACTCCACCCACGCCACAGGCACATCCTGCTCTTCCCCACCTCAGGGCCTGCATGCTCGCTGACCATTCCTAGAGCACTGTTTCTGCTGCACTTTGCCCGGCTGTCATCTTGCACCCTCATCAGGAGGCCTTTGCTGGCCACGCAGCCTCTCTCTCCGGCCTCCATTTTTTCCCTCCCAGAATCTGCCACCATTGATAACGATCTTCTGAATCTGCCTTTACAGGGTTCCCTCAGGACAGAATGCAAGCTTCCTGTGGTCAATGAAGCCCACAAATGTATCCTCAGCGTCCAGCACAAGGACTGGCACACAGGGACCCTGACAACGACTTGCTGAACGGTGAGTGTGAGTGTTCACACCGGCTTGCTCTAGGCTGTCTCTCATTTAAACACCCCCAGACCCATGGAGGACTAGCAAATACAGCTCATTCCACATGTTAGGGACAGCAGCTTCAGCCAGGGCTGGGGAAGAGGGGTGGACTCGCCCTCCAGGACCCAGACAGAGCGGGGCCAGAGTGTGGTTAGCTCAGAAGCCTGCACTGGGGCCAAGCTGTCCCTCCTCTATGTGGGTGTGGGTGTGGCGGGCGTGGTGGGCAGTGGCTCTGCATGCTCCCTGTGGGAGCCGGGAATAAAGGGCCCCATTCAGCCTGTGCAGCCTCGGCTCCTCCCTCCAGGGGAGGCTGCCCTCAGGAAAGACGGTGGGACGCTGGGCAGAGCTTCCCGACAGCCTCTTCCTGTGGCATGGCCCACAGTGTGGGGGCTGGGCGATGGGCACAAGGCCTCTGGGGCTCAGAGAGACGCCGCACAAAGGCCCAGCCAGGTGAGGAGGCTGTGGGCAGGATGGAAGTCTTGGGTGGCAGCGATGATGCTGAAAGATGCTCGCTCGCTTCTGAGAAAGAGGAAAAGCTGTAGGAAGCAGAGGCCCGTCGGCAAAGGGCCCAAAACCACAGGCCTGGCCAGGCCAGCCGCAGGGAGTTTGCCTGGCTCTCTTGCGATGGACACTGTCCACCAAAGGCTGCTTTCATTGTATTTGTTTATTTATTATTTTTGTAGAGATGTGGTCTCACTATGTTGCCTAGGTTGGTCTTGAACTCCTGGGCTCAAGCAACCCACTCACATTGGCCTCCCAAAGTTCAGAGATTACAGGCGTGAGCCACTGCGCCTGGCCCAAAGTCTGCTTTTCTTTTCTTTTGAGATGGAGTCTCACTCTGTCACCCATGCTGGAGTGCAGCAGCATGATCTTGGCTCACTGCAATGTCTGCCTCCTGGGTCAAGCAATTCTCCTGCCTCAGCCTCCCAAGTAGCTGGGACTACAGGCATGCTCCACCACACCCAGCTAATTTTTGTATTTGTTAGTAGAAATGGGGCTTCACCACATTGGACAGGCTGGTCTTGAACTCCTGACCTAGTGATCTGCCCGCCTCAGCCTCCCAAAGTGCCGGGATTACAAGCATGAGCCACCGCGCCCGGCCAAGTCTGCTTTTCTTGAGCTTTTGGTTCTGTTGGCAACGCTAAGCCCAGACAGTCCACTCTCTTCATCAACCTCCCAGCAGCATTTTCTGTGGTTCCACCCTCTCCCGCAAGGATGGTGACAGTCACATAAGAGGACGTGACATTCATTGAGCACTTGGTATGTGCTAAGCCCCGTGCCACGTACCTGGTATTTATTATGATAGTTGAGCCTCTTAACAACCTCTGAGCTACATACAGGGTGCTGTTGTTATTCTCACTTTACAGATGGGTAAACTGAAGGTAAGAGAAGCTGAGTGGCCTACCCAAGGCTGCACAGTGAGTCAGTGGCGGAGCTGGGATTGGATGTGCCAGGGTCTCTTTCTTCAGGCCGACTGAACGTGCCTAAGCTCTTCATGATTCTGCTGTCTTCCTTCCTTTTCCCGAACCCCAGGCTGTGCATCCTGTGGTCAGCTTTCCCGACGGGGTGCATCTCAACTCTACCCCATCCCTGAAAGAAGGGCCCACACACAGCACTCATTTGCTCCCTCCCAAATGCTGGCACCACGCTGGGGCTGGGGTGTGATGGTGACGGTCCCTGCCCTCACAGAGGACACCGTGTGGGCACTGCGCTGTGATGTGTTGGCCTTGATGGGCACACACAGGAGGGAGACATGCCTGAGGAAGTGGTGAGAGTGAGCCAGGCAAAGGCGAGCGGGCGGAGTGTTCCAGGTAGAGGGAGAAGCCTGAGCAGAGGCCCAGAGACTGAAGGGACAGGCACACCCGAGAAGCCGAAGGGAATCCAGTGGGGTATGTGCGTCAGGATGCACGCTGGGAGGCCCTGCGGTGGGGGTTATGAAGGATGCCAAAGAGACTGAATGGCCACACAGAGCAGGCTGAAGCGACTATAGTTGCATGTGCAGAAACATCTGAGTTCTTGGACCTCCAGGGCCGAGGACCAGAATGTTCACACTGAGAAGACACCCACACCTTCACACTTGCCCCAAGCCCTTCTTCCCGAAGTCTTTTTTTTTTTTTTTTTTTTTTTTGAGACAGAGTCTTGCTCTGTCACCCAGGCTGGAGTGCAGTGGAACGATCTCGGTTCCCTGTAACCTCCACCTACTGGGTTCAAGCAATTGTCCTGCCTCTGCCTCCCAAGTAGCTGAGACTACAGGCGCGTGCCACCATGCCTGGCAAATTTTTGTATTTTTAGTAGAGATGGAATTTTACCATGTTGGCCTGGCTGGTCTCGAACTTCTGACCTCAGGTGATCCGCCCGCCTCAGCCTCCCAAAGTGCTGGGATTACAGGCGTGAGCCACCGCGCCCGGCCTTCCTCAAGTCTTAACCCTACAGGTCAGGAGCTCGGGGAGCAGCCTGGGGCTGGTCACTGGCTGGGCACATACAATGTGAACTCCCACCGCAGTCCACGTGGATCACAGGTGAAGACCCGGTGACACCAGAGGCCACCTTGTTCAGCCCCCTCACTTTCTGAAGTCAAATCTAAGCTCCGAGAGGGTCATGCTCTGCCCACCTTGTCTTAGTAACTCAGTGGCCAGGCTGAATTCTAAGGGCACTTGAGCTGGCAGCCTGGTTCTGGCTTAAAGACACAGGCTGTAAGCTTCTGGGCTTCTGTGCTTACCGGCTGCATTTGCTAGGGTCTCCAATGTGGCTGTCTTTCCTGCCTCCAGTCTCTACAAATCCTAACCCAACAGCAAGAGCTGCCATCCACTAACAGTGTTTCATAGAGCTGAGGACTCAAAGGAGCCTGTGGAAGTCAGCCTCCAAGATGGCCCTGGGGACTCTTGCCTGGTGGTCCCCTCCCACACTAACCAGGGCTGACCTGTGGAGGCAATGGGATATTGTGGGATAATCGTATGACTTACAAGGCAGATGATAGCAAGGTTGTAACTGCCTTCCTCATCTCTTTCTCGGATGCTCATGCTGAGGGAAGCCAGCTTCCACGTTGTAAGGATGCCGAAGCAGCACTGTGGACATCCACGTGGCAAGGAGCTGGGGCCTCTGCCAGCAGGTCTCCCAGCCAGATGAGCAAGCTATCTTGCAGGCGAGTGCCCTAACTACAGTCACGCCTTCAGCTGACATCCTGACTACAGCCTCATGAGCGATTCTGACTCAACCATCCAGTTAAGCAGTTCCTGAATTCCTGGCCCATAGAGACTATGTCAAGATAATACATTTTTATTCTTGTTGTTGTTATTGCTGTTTTGAGACAGAGTCTTGCCGTGTTGCCCAGGCTGGAGTACAGTGGTGCAATTTTGGCTCACTGTAGCCTGGACCTCCAAGCTTAAGTGATCCTCCCACCTCAGCCTCCCAAGTAGCTGGGACCACAGGTGTGTGTCACCATGCCTGGCTAATTTTTTAAAATTTCTTGTAGAGATAGGGGTCTCTATGTTGTCCAGGCTGGTCTCGAACTCCCAGGCTCAAGTGATCCTCCCACCTTGGCCTCCAAAAGTGCTAGGATTACAGGCATGAACCACCATGCCTGGCCTTTTATTGTTGCTTTAAGATGCTAATTTTGGGGATGATTTGTTACCCAGGTAACTACTACAAGGCCTAGCACTGCTCTTGGGAGGTCAGGGTCCCTGCGTTACCTGAATCAGAGATATTTGGAGCACTGGTAATGAATGAAGTTCCTAAAATTTGCCCAGACACCCTGAATTGGAGTGGAAGGGGATGGACAGGGTGAGAGTCTGCCTTTTTTTAAGAGCCCCCTGAGCGATTCTCACATACCTTTGAGGCTGAGAATTACCAAGAGAATCCAACACCTTCCAGACCTGAAGAGGCTCAGATAGCTGGTGGGATGGTCCCTACCCTATACATAAGCTGAGGCAGGCCTGAGCCTAGAACCTGGCACCTGACTCCTGGGGTCAACGCTCTTTCTGCCGTGTCTATTCAGGTTGCTTCGTTGAAGGACATGGGCTTTTTTTGTTGTTTGTTTCTTTTATTTATATTTAAAATCTGCATATAGCAAAATGCTGCACAACCCACCGTTTGTCTGCTTAAGAGCTTGCTTTGCTTTGCTTTTCCTGGGAAAACTTTGTCAGCACCACCCACAATGAGGACCTAACACTAAGAAGGGTAGGGCAGTGCTAGGCCACGCAGAGGGGCTGGCACTGCCAAAGAACGCTGCAGTGGGAAACAGACCTTTTCTATCACTGAGCTGTCTCAGCTCCAGGCATTTCCCCCAGACAAGCAGAATGTAGAGTATGCAAGGCAGAGAAGATGAATAAGGATAATGAGGGAGTGTACCATTAACCCTTGTCAAATTGGCATCCCAGTAGGTAAGAATAATATTCCCACTTTCACTTGCATAGAACTTTGTGGCTTAGAAAGTATTCATTCATGTTCTTACTGAATGACTGCAAGGTGGGCAGGTCAGTCATTCATGCTACACATTTATTGAGCAGCTACTACATACCAGCTACCACTGTAGGCACAGGGGATCTATAGATTTGTTTCTTTGCTTAGTAAATATTCATATAGGTCTACTATGTGCCAGACACCATTTTAAGCACTGCACAAATATTAACTGACTTATTCTTCCCAAATGCCCAACAATATAGAAAACATTATTCTTTCCATTTAATTAGGAAATTGAAGCACAGTTAAGTAACATTTCCAAGGCCAAACAGCTGGTAAGGAGCAGTATGGGGATATGAATCCAGGCTATCTGGCCCCAGGTTCCACCCTGTTAACCAAGATGAAATGAGATACGGTTCTTGCCCTTCAAAATCTCCAGCTTTTAAAATCCTCATGAGAACAGATTAAAAAAAAAACGAAAGCTCAGAGATCTCTTCTGAATTTCCCCAAGTCACATGCTGCTGGGATTAAGCACCACACCTAATTCCGGGCGGTGTTAAGGAAGGTTTAGTGAGAGATGGGTGCAAGGGAGGCAACAAATGTTGCCAACAAAGAGGACATTTCTAGGACCCAGAAAGAGAGAGGGTTTCTTCAAGCCCACCAGCAAGTTGGAAGCATCCCGAGAGACACAAAAGCAACTGAATAACCCACACTCCCTGTCCAGGCCTCCGTGATTTGTGGCTGTCTGCTGCCCAGCCAGTATTCATGCCTCCTGATATTTTGGGGCACTGTTATTTATAGACCACGTTTCTATTTATATTTTCATTGAATTCCTCCTCACCCTAGCTGATTCGCTGCCTCCCCAAACCTAGAGAAGGGAGGATAAGAACCCTTTTTCACCATGTCAGTGAGGGGCAAAGGTGAAGGTCAAAGTCGTGCCTGTGTGTGCAGTCTCTCCGCAGGAGCCCTTTGCAGGGAAACATTCCGGACAAGGGGGCTTTCTCTGCCTTCCAAAGGAAATGAGGGAGTGGACGAGGGGGTGGGAAGGGTACAAGGCTGGCCTTATACAGAGGCAGCCACATGCTGCCAGTATAGTAGGATTTGAGGCAGGCCTAGAGGACTCTAGTTCTCCTCAAATCTTTTCCCCTTTGCATGATATTCCATTATCAGGCATTTATTCCTTCGGTCTTAATAGTTGTTAGATCACAAAATGTTGAGACGATGAGAAAACCTAGACAGCATCAAGTCCAATCCTTGTATTTCACAGATGCGGGGAAACTCAGGCTCAGAGAAGGGCTGTGACTCATCCTTATGGGGGATTCTGAACTAATAAATACAAATCTATTACAACGCACAGAACAACCTAATGTTGGAGAAACTGCTGTCAGTGGCAGCGAAAGAAATGGGACAGCGAAGCAGACCTCAGGCCCAGAGTTCCTCCCTCACCAAGTTTTAGGGATGAGTAAGTAAAACCCTTGATTTTTCCTAAGGTTCTATTTGGTGCCTCAAAGGAAAACTTCTCAGCTTTAGAAGTCACATAGAAAGATAACAGTAAAGTGGGACATCTTTCTTCCTTGCTTTAGTACTTTTGAATCATGGTTTAGAAAATAGCATCTATGATGACTGTCATTACGTAGCAACTTCACAGGTTTGGGCTTCCAGAGCCAGCTTTCCAGAATGCAATTATTTCCTTCTGGACACTATGCCTGCAATTCCAGCATCTGCCACGAGGTGGATGGTAGATGTTGACAGATTAAGTGAATAATCTGTGGTAACTGAGAAAATATAATCTAGCTAAAACCTGAATGTGATACTTTATTAAAAGGAAAACATTGATCACAACCTCTAATGTGAGTGTGTGTGTGTGTGTGTGTGTGTGTGCGTGTGTGTATAAAGGAGATAAAACTTGAAACAAGGTTTAAAGATATGCAAACACCCTGGTGTAGGCAAAATACCCACCATTTTATACCAAATCTTAACTGTCAATCTCCAGACAGTACCTCTTGGGCAATCCCACTCTGTGGCAAGGACATAAAGAATACTGGTCAAAGGCCGGGTGCAGTGGCTCACGCCTGTAATCCCAACACTTTGGGAGGTTGACGCAGGCAGATCACTTGAGGTCAAAGTTTGAGACCAGCCTGGCCAACATGGTGAAACCCTTTCTCTACTAAGAGTCCAAAAAAAAAAAAAAAAAAAAAAATAGCCCGGCGTGGTGGCGGGCACCTATAATCCCAGCTACTCAGGAAGCTGAGGCAGGAGAACTGCTTGAACCCAGGAGGCAGAGGTTGCGGTGAGTCAAGACTGTGCCACTGCACTCCAGCCTGGGTGACAGAGTGAGACGCCATCTCAAAAACAAACAAACAAACAAAAGAATAAAAAATCGTTATTAAGAGCTTGGGCTTGGAAGTTTGGAAGTGGAGGGAACCAGGTTTGAACCCCAGCTCTGCCTCTTACTAGCTGAGTGGCCTTGGCTAAGTCATGCACCCATTCTAGCCTGTGAGTCTTCATGTGCAAGTAGAGTTGTCATTAAATGAGATAACATAGGCACATGAAACCCTTTGCACAGTATCTGGCAGAAGTACATGCTTAATAAATAGTACCTATAATCCTTAAGTAGACATTCTCTCTCATTTATGATAGTTTCACTTGTTAAAGTTCCAAGCCTCACACAAAGTTCCTTAGAAAGCTGTTTGCAACTTCCTCCCTAGAGCCAAGTCAACATCTCTGGACCACTGGGCTCATATCGTGAACAGCTGTTTCGCCCTCTTTCTTTCAGGAGCCAGTCTTCCTGGTAAGCAAGACCACATAGGTCTTACTTAAGCCAGCTTCACCAACTACCAACTATTAAACTGTCTGATTCATCTTTCAGATCAGAAATGAGAGGCCAAGTGTAACAAATGTGCCAATCAGAGAAGAATCACCTGGCCACCAAATTACCCGTCACTCACTCATCTCACCTACCCCGCCCCCCAGCCCCCGCCTCCTTTATTTTGAAGCTTAGGTCTGCAACGATTATTTTATAGAGAAGAGCAAAATCTGCTCCTTTCAAATTTCACTTTGCTCTTTTTCTTTTTTGAAATTAAAACAAATTTTGTTTAAAGACAGGATTGCACCCTGTCCCCCAGGATGGAGTGCAGGGGCATGATCATAGCTCGCTGTAACCTCGAACTCCTGGGCTCAAGTGATCCTCCCACCTCAGCCTCCTGAGTAGCTGGGACCACAGGAGCGTGCCACAATGCTTGGCTTCACTTTATTTTGTTGACTTAACTTTTTTCCAGAGATTCCATACAAGAGCCTGTTTTCCCTCCTAAACGTATAACGTAACTCCAGGCATAAACTTTTTTTTTTTTTTTTTTTTTTTTTTTTTTTTTTTGAGACGGAGTTTCGCTCCTGTTACCCAGGCTGGAGCGCAATGGCGCGATCTCGGCTCACCGCAACCTCCGCCTCCTGGGTTCAGGCGATTCTCCTGCCTCAGCCTCCTGAGTAGCTGGGATTACAGGCACACGCCACCATGCCCAGCTAATTTTTTGTATTTTTAGTAGAGGCGGGGTTTCACCATGTTGACCAGGATGGTCTCGATCTCTCGACCTCGTGATCCACCCGCCTCGGCCTCCCAAAGTGCTGGGATTACAGGCTTGAGCCACCGCGCCCGGCCCCAGGCATAAACTTTACATGTTCTCATGCCACGCTGTCTTCAAAACCACAGAGAGTTCAGCCAGTCTTGCCCATCTCCAATCAAGGAACTTCTGAAATAAAAACCTTAGCGAGCTCCTTGGTCCCAAACTTCACCCCACTGAATAACAGAAACAGGTGGGCAGCTCAGGTGTGTGTAAGGCTCTCAACAACCTGGGATTGTGAGAGGTTGTCATAATTCAGAGGATTATGACAGAGGTTCAGAATTAAACTGATTAAAACTGGCCCAAAGTCACACAACTATGAAGAGGCTGAGTTGGGATTTCTTTTAATTTTTATTTTTTGAAACAGGGTCTTACTATGTTGCCCGGGCTGGTCTCAAACTCTTGGGCTTGAGCAATCCTCCTGCCTTAGCCTCCCAAGTAGCCAGGGCTACAGGTGTGAGACACTGTGCCCAGCCTGCCGAGTTGGGATTTGAACCCCAGGTTTGTCTGGCTCTAAGTCCTCCACTGTGGAAGTACAATAGTTCACCATCTCAGCCATGGAAAACAGCAGAGTTTTGGTTCAGGTAAGTAGCACCAAGTAAAAAGCCCCGGTGTGAACCCAGATCTGAAGGAGCCCAAAGCCAGGGCTCAGAACCTAGCCCCTGCTCGCTGGGAAGTTCTCCTGTCCCTGGAAGTTCTGTATGAGATTCACCCAAATGTGTCCTCACTAAGGCGAAATCTGGCTTCAAGTGTTTGGGCCTGGGGAGAAACAGAAGCCCAGCCCCTTTACTTTGCATGAGCTTCGATCTTGGTGGCTGAAGCCTGTATGGGGGTCACCAGGCCATGCTGTCCCTGACAGGTAGAGACAGGTGAGGTCACCAGCCAATTCCCACCCTCCGCATTCGCCTCCTCCCTTCCCTTCTAAAGGTACATTCAGGTGAACAAGCTCCATCTTCAAGCCTGCCAGTCCCCTGGGGCCGACTGTGGTCTGGAGGCCAGGCATCCTGGCATCCTGGGGCCTCCTCAGTAGACATCAGTCCTGGGCACTGTGGAGGTGAAGGGAGAGGAGGTATTTTCAGGGCCCAGAACGATGGGACTACTGGGTGCCAGGCAGCCCCCGGATGAATGACACATCAGTTCACACAGGCGATGCCTAGAGGCAGCTCAGTCCCTGCCAGGGAAGACCTCTGGCTTGGGGCTTTGTCCTTGAGCCTGGGTCCATTTGACCCTGAAGGGCAGTGTGGGGGATTAGGCCAGGGACACTATGGGGATTTGCCTCCAGTACCCCTCACCTCCTAAGAAGGCGTGGGGGGCCGGAGCTCCCTCTCAATGCGCCTCAGTGTTCCCCTCTACCACCGCCACGCGCTGCTGCCCCTCCCGACCCCCCAGTGAAACCTGGACCCGGAAACAAGAGTGCCCAGTGCCCAGAGGCTCCTGGGGAGGGAGGCTGCCCACCACAAAGCACCTTTCATGTGCTCCAGAGGCCTTGGCCACCCCAGGGAGGAGGGGGGAGGCCCTTTCCCTTCACCCCCGAGGAGGCAGCCCACAGGCAGGAGTCGCGAGTGGTGGTGCCATGAAAAGCTCCTTCTGCCATGTTGGCCAGGGCGGCCCAGAGCTGCGAGCATAATCATTCCCCTCCCCAGTACCTTCAATCCCTCAGCATGGCCTCTTGGCTGTTCCTCTAAGACAGACCTGTCGACTTCCCTCTACCCAGGGCCCAGCCTAGGCCAAGCCACCATGCCCTCTCACCTGCCTCTCCAGGACCCCAGCTGGTCCTCTCCGCTCCACAAAAGCTCCCAACAGCCCCTTCTCTGGATTCCATACAGGCCTTTGAGGCCTAGCACCTTCTTCCGTCTCCAGCCTCAGCTGCCTTCTGCCCTCTCATCTCTATCAACCCTGGTCTCAGTAACCATCCAGTCAGCCATCTATGCTAGAGTGTGAATTGGCTGGAAGCACCATCCCTGGGGATACCGGGGTGTAACTGTGCTCTCTTAGCATGGAGGGAAAGGATCTGACCTTGTAAAAGGACATTTGGGCATCGGGCAAGAAAACAATGTATTTCCAGGGGGAGAGGTTGGAGGGGAAAGGACAGGAGTGTCACCAAGCCCTGAAATCATGCCTGCCACTTTCTGGTGACTCTGCCAACAAGCAAGGCAATCCCTGGTTGCTCAAATTTAACTTCTTCCATTTTGTGCCACGCTGATTAGCATAGGGTGCACTAGAATCTGGGACACTGGAGACTCAGGCCCGGTGCATTTTCTGCACCTTAGATGACACAGACAGACTGGGCTCATGAAACGAGACAGGCTTTTCTGCCCTGATCAGTTTCTGGGGAAGATACCTAGGATACAATCCATCCAGGACAAAGGGTCTGGGGTAGGTGTTCAGGAGCTGATTCCCTTCTAGAATGACTGGGAAGGCACACAGCAAGTTTAACAAGGTGGCCTGGCTCTTTTCCTGGTCTTGAAATGTGGGATGTCACACGGGAAGGGCTTGGGAGACAAATCTACCTTTCAAAAGTGAAAAAAGCCCTTGCGTAGCTGACACCTGCAAAGCATGTTACTCCCTGCGAGACCTGGAGGCTCTGCAGCTGAGAGCCTGCAGAGCTAGTGACAGTGACACTGCCACACGATCAGAGATCAGGCCTCCACCTTTCAGCCCAGATCAGCCAGCCATCTGGGTCGTCTGCTCTTTAGAAACAAGCTCCTTGCTGCTATGCAAGTTACCACAGGCTGGGAAAGAACCGCAGGAAGTGTGGCTGTGCCTGGGCTGCGGTGGGAAGAGCTGACTCAGCACAGAGCGAAGGGCAAGCCAAGGGCAGAGCAAAGGAAACCCCGTATCTGTGTCCTGTGGCAAAGCCGCCACGTGCACAGACAGGTTTGCAGCACCAGCCCTCTCCTGCTGCGGCCCACACAGTGCTTTCCATGTCTTAACTGCTCATGACGTCACCCCAAACTATCTCGTGATCAACCCATTTGACAGACGAGGCAATAGAGCCTGGAATCGGTGTGACTCAGCCAGATGGCACAGCTCACAAACACACAGGTGGAGCTGTTCTGGAGTCTCTTGGCTCCACAAGTCCTATCTGCCCAGCTCTCTCTGGGTGACTCAGCCCTTGTCACTGTTCCACACACTTCTTACTGTTCTTCAAACACACACCGTTGGTCCCACTAAGGTTACTGTCCTTGCTGTCCCCCAAGCCTGGCACCCCTGGGCCCTGATGATCCCATGCCTACTCAGTGCAGATGTCACCTCGGCAAAGAAGCCCTTTACAACCACCTAATCTCTGATGTCTTGAGCTGCAGCACCTGCTATATGACCTGGTTATTTTTCCCTGTGGCACTCATCACTCTTGCAAATTGGTTATCTATTTGTCTGCTTTCTGACTCCCACACTGGAAGTTAAACTTCCTGAGAACCACAGCTGGGCCTACTTTGTTCTTAGTCATATCACTAGTGGCCAGAGCTGCACATAGTATGTGTTCAATAAATACCTGTGATAGAAATGAATGAATACATTTCTTCCACACTGTGTTCAGAGTCAGCTGCTGACAACAGGCCCTGAGAACTGCCTGTCTAGATTACAGAGTGGGAGACTGATTTTTGGGGATGAGAAGCAGTAATTACAGCAAGAGAAGACAAGATACCTCCAGTGGAGGCTGGAGGCAAGCTGCGTCTAAGATGACACACAGTGCCTCTCAGGCCTATCATCTTGCTGACCTTTTTAAACCCCAGAATTACCAACAGACCCTATTTTTCCTTCTCCATCACATAGTTTGGCTTTTCCTGACATCCCAGGTCACCTGTGGGGCCCAGAAACTTCTCAACCTCTCTCCTTTGGGGGTTACAGTCTCTGGTGAAATCTTTGAGCCGTAGCGTTGAGGACCCTTCAGGAAGGGCTTTCTCGGCTGGTTCCTGGTGGAGACACACACAGGCACCTACAGCCCAGGGAGGGAGCCATGGACCGGCTCTAGCTGAAGACATCCCTTCCCCCTGCTTCCTTCTATGCTGGAACAAATACCGGATCTGCTGCACAGGGCTCTGGGGGCTGGGAGAGGAAGGCCCCAGAGAGCATGCTTCCAATTCACCCAGCACCCTCTGCACTGTGGCTCCAAACTGCCTCTTCATTAAGGGGCCGTTATGTAAACTGGCGAGTCAGTACAAAAGAACCAAGCATGCCTGCCGGCTAAAAATATACCTCTAAGCTCACAAGGTCACGAGGCTGTCTGCAGGCTGGCAGCGCCTACCTTGATTATGGTTCTAGGTTCACTTTTCTCCCTAAGCAATCTCGCTTCTCCATGACTCATCAGTCTGGGGATATGGGCAGCTATGCATGGGGCTAACTCAGCTATTAGGGTGAAGGGCTTTCTGGAAGCCCAGAGGCCCAGTGCCAGCCAGCACAGAGACACAGATGGCTTGCTAGTGGGAGGGGAACCTCGCACAGCCTTTGCAGAGGGAGTGCAGCTCTTTCTGCCCCAGTGCCTGGCTTCTGAAGTCCCTCAGTCCCTGGTCACAGTTGTTTGCTTTTTGCATCAGCAGCTACACACTCTACTTCATGCCGTAATGACCATTTCCTCTTGGGGAGTCTCCTCGGGCCAGCAAACTCAGGATACACAGGAAATCTACTCCAATCCCAGGACGGGCAACAGGAGATGGATTTTCCACAATCGTCTTCTAAAACAAGGCAGAAAATTCCAAGTAAACAGTAGGCTGCCCTGAGAGGCTGGTGACCCCACGACGCTTGGCCTAATTTCCTATGGAACTTGATTCTACCCACTCCTCCAAAACGCAAGAGCCCTCAGAAAGCACCAAGGCCCACGTGTGAGTCAATTCTCCCCGGGCCTGCTGCTGCTGTATATGTCTTGTAAACAAGGCATTAACTGCTTTTTATTTTGGATGACCTTTTCAAAGGTGCTTGCCTAGCAAACAGCCTTTGAAGTCAGAGGTAGTCCCTTGCTCTGGAGCATACGGCAGGTTTGCACATAGTCTTGGACTAAGGATAGTGTCTATCTTCAGAACAAAAGGGTGGGTTTGCTAACTGTCCATTATAAAAAGATGTGGGCTCCCCTCCTATAACGTAGCTCACTGCATGTGCAGGCATTCACCCAAGCCTGTCTTATTATACCTATGAAACTTGGAGGAATATGAGAAGTCCCAAAGTATAAAAATGTACATAAACCAGGCCAGGTGCAGTGGCTCACACCTGTAATCCCAATACTTTGGGAGGCCAAGGCAGGTGGGTCACTTGAGTCCAGGAGTTTAAGACCAGCCTGAGCAACATGAGGAAACCCTGTCTCTACAAAAAGAACAAAAATTAGCCAGGTGTGGTGGCGTGCACCTGTAGTCTCAGCTACTTGTCCAAGGTGGTAGGACAGATTGAACACTGGAGGTGGAGGCTGCAGTGAGCTGTGATTGTACTACCGTACCCCAGCCTGTGCAACAAAGCGAGACTCTGTCTCAAATATATATACATATATATATTTCATATGTATTAAATATGTATATGTATTTTTAAAAACATATGTATATGTATTTTAAAAAAACATGTGGGCTGGGCACGGTGGCTCATGCCTGTAATCCCAGCACTTTGGGAGGCTGAGGCAGGCGGATCACAAGGTCAGGAGTTCGAGACCAGCCTGGCCAACATGGTGAAACCCCATCTTTACTAAAAAATACAAAAATTAGCTGGGCATGGTGGCACACACCTGTAGTCCCGCCTACTTGGGAGGCTGAGGCAGGAAAGTCATTTGAACCTGGGAGGTGGAGGTTGCAGTGAGCAGAGATTGCGCCATTGCACTCCAGCCTGGGTGACACAGTAAGACTCTGTCTCAAGAAAAAAAAGTATATATATATATATATGTGTGTGTGTGTGTGTGTGTGTGTGTATATATATGTGTGTATATACACACACACACACACACACACGCACACACACACACACACATATACAAAATATTAAAAGAGAGCTGGAGTAAAAATACGTTTTTTGTTTGTTTGTTTTAGAGACAGCGTCTTGCTATGTTGCCCAGGCTGGTCTTAAACTCTTATGCTCAAGCGATCCTCTGGTTTCAGCCTACTGAGTTGCTGGGAATACAGGCGTGAGCCACTGCACCCAGCCATGAATACTTAAAAGAAAATGAAAAAAAAAAAAAGTGCCTTGCTTTGCAACAGGATTTATTACATGCCTCTTTTAAATATAACACTTTGGACACCTAAAAGATAATGTTATTTGTTTCAAAGAGCTGAAGTTGCATAGGTTGCTGGAATACACCTTTTTGTGGAGGTTGGGAATGCCGAGAGGCTGGGCCTGGGAGTGGAGTTTCTTAGGGACCATTATCAAACCACTGCCTCCTTCCTAGAGCCCCGCTGGCACACTTGTTTAATACACTCTCCACCTCCATAAAATAAAAATCAATTACTCAGGCCTGTGGTCTAGTTCGTTGAGTTGTGCCAATATTCATTTCCTGGTTTTGATAACATACCGCAGTTACACAAGATGTTACCATTGCGGGGAAGTGATGTGATGGTGAAAAGTGGTTTGACCTCTCCTTAAAATGGGAATCATGCCAGCCACCCCGCAGTACAGCAGTGGAGCTGGAGCGGGGGATGTAGAGTGCCTAGTATTTTTGCAACCTCTTGTGGGTCTCTCATTATTTCAAAATAAGAAGTTTTTAAAAATGCTGTTAGGAAACCAAATAGCCAAACCTGTTAGATCGTAATTAAACAAAGACAGTGCTCTGAAAGCCTTGGGCTATCTTATTTGTAATCACTAAAATAATAACAAGTTAATTGGTTTAACTGCAAGAAATATGTCAATTACTCTGTGCTGGTGAGTAATTACCTCAGCCACTCAATGGAATGAGAGAGCCCTTACAGGTCGCCTGAGTCCCTGTGAGGTTCAAGCCACCTGCTTCCCCACACAGGACACTCCTGAAACATGACATAGCAATGACGGCCTGAGGGAGGGACTCGACTGTCTGCTCTGTCTCAGGCAGAACCTCTCAGGTCCCTAACCCCAGAGGTGTGGAGGCAAGAAGGGAAGGACAAGGACAGAGTCTAGCTGAAGCTCTTGTGGCAATTCCTTCTTGCCCAAGGAAAGCAATACGGCCCCAGAATCACAGCTCTGCCACAGTATGGCTAAGTGATAGTGAAGAGTGATTCGGCTTCTCTCCAAAATGGGGATAAAGCCACCTGCAGTGAGACTGGAGGGAAGAAGGTATGCACAGTGCTAGGACAAGGCTAGGTACACACTAGGAGCAATCAGTAAGTCTTTTTTTTTTTTTTTTTTTTTTTTTTAAGACAGTCTCGCCCTGTCGCCCAGGCTAGAGTTCAGTGGCACGATCTTGGCGAGCAACCTCTGCCTCCTAGGTCTAAGCAATTCTCCCACCTTAGTCTCCTGAGTAGCTGAGACTATAGCTACTATAGCACCACTATGCCTGGCCAACGTTTTTGCTGCATTTTTAGTAGAGATGCGGGTTTCACCATGTTGGCTAGGCTGGTCTGGAACTCCTGGCCTCAAGTGACCCACCATCTCGCCTCCCAAAGTGCTGGGATTGCAGGCGTGAGCCATCGCGCCCAACGTGTCTTAACAAAGCACCCTTATCTAGCCTTATGATAGAAACATGACGGAAGTGGATAAGGGCCTTGTCAAAGGGAGGCTGCAAAGGCCAGCAAAAGAGAAGGGCGTGTCTCCCTCGGTCTCACCTAATATGGGGTTTGGAGGCATAGGCCTGGAGGGGCTCCTTTCCTTTCCCTCTACCCCTTGCCCTCACACCACTCTTGAGGGTGCCTGGGCTCTGGAGTAACTCTCTGCCTCTTCCTGCCGGTGAAGCTACTGGATTTTCTTTCCCAGGATGCCTTGCTGGAGATTTGCCAGTCCCTCATGGGGTCCACAGCTTCTCCTAGCCCTTCCAGGACTCTGCGGACTTCATAAAGGCTGGTGGTCCTAGGCACAGAGGAGTTTCACTTCCAGGGTCCAGAAAGCAGTGAAAACCATTAGGGGGCTCTCTCGTGGGCAGTTCCCCTACAAACTTTTACATAGGATTTGATGGGTATGGAATGTGAGATCCCTGGGTCAGCAGCGTACCGGCTCCCCACTCTACCACCTTGTTGGCCCTACCCTCAGACCCCCAATCCTTACCCCCAACTGCAGCCCCACTGCACAACCCTCCATCTGTCCCCCAAGGGCCCATGGGCACTGCCTGAGTCCGCTTCTCCAGTGATGGAGCTTCTGCCTTTGACCACAGGAGCCCGGGGCACTCACCACTTTATAAATCTATAGGCTGGCCGGGCGCAGTGGCTCACGCCTGTAATCCCAGCACTTTGGGAGGCCGAGGCGGGTGGATCACGAGGTCAAGAGATCGAGACTATCCTGGTCAACATGGTGAAACCCTGTCTCTACTAAAAATATAAAAAATTAGCTGGGCATGGTGGCGCGTGCCTGTAATCCCAGCTATTCAGGAGGCTGAGGCAGGAGAATTGCCTGAACCCAGGAGGCGGAGGCTGCGGTGAGCTGAGATCGCACCATTGCACTCTAGCCTGGGTAACAAGAGTGAAACTCCGTCTCAAAAAAAAAAAAAAAATCTATAGGCTGACCCTGAACTCTGGTCATTACACCACCCAGACATATCACAAACCTGTGTCCTAGGTCCCAAGACTTATGGCCCATGTGTGAGATTTTCTGCCAGGATGTGACTGGCAGATGGGCAAGCATGTAACCAAGCCGTGGGTTCCTTTCTTCTCTAATTCTGCTGCTTTCTGTCAGCTCCACACGCCAGTCACTTCTACGAGCCCTCAGCCATGAGCCTGCAGCCATGTGGGCCAAAGCGAATCAGCTGTCCTAACACTCCAAGCACATCCCCCAGACCCCACACTTGGGCGGCAGAAATGCTCATCACGTTCCAGCATCTCTGGAGCTGAAATCGAGACCTTTCTGGAAATAATGGGTGCTCTCTGCTTCCACCCCTTGGGATTTCCTTGCTCTGGCATTTCAAGTGAGGCAAAGGGCTGGTAAGGCTGTTCCCAAGGCTGGCTCCTAACCCTCTCTGGGTTGTGAGACTGTCAAGTTCTCTGGGGTTCTGCTGAGTCACTGCTGCTGAAGGTAAGCCTGGGAGAATCGGCAGGTGGCTTCAGACACCCTCCCTAGAGGCAGGGAAGCAGAAGCAGAGTCCCGAGCTGATGTCAGCGTGCAGAGCAGATGCTCTCCAGAGCCCTTGTACCAGCGGAGGCTCCTCCCATCAGTGCTGTGAGTATGAGCTGCTGCTAGGGGTCCCAGCTGCCCTTCTTCAGATGCATGCTCCTGGCCATCAGAGCCCCTGTGCCCATGCTCCACACCCTTCGGAGGAGGAGGCAACCCACAGACAATGGATGACTGATGTGGGGTCGGGGGTGGTATAAAGCTGTCCTCTAAGACGGGAGAGTTCTGTGGTACCATTCACCCTCCAGAGCTCCCCGTGGGACCAGGTGGAGGCTAGACTTAGCTGAACCCACATTTCTGCCTCACTTCCTCCCCTGCCCCATCCTGCTTCTTTCCCTGCCACAAGAAATTCACAGGAGAGCAGAACCTCAAAAGCCACGTGCAGCTGAATCCTCGCCTCAGGCTCTGCATTCAAGGAACTTGACTTAAGGCAGGCAGTGTTCATCACTGCCCTTCTCTGACACCCTCTCCTCCTAAGACTCCGGTGCATCAGGGCGGTGGGGGTGGATGGGGAATCTTCACACCCACTCAGCTTGCCCTGGCTAGGTTCTGAGTGTGTTGGGTGATTTTTTCCTTAGTCTTTTCCCTTCATGTCCGAGCTAAGGGGTGAGCAGAGCATGACAGGGTTAAGGCAGTTTCTAGTGAGCAGGGGGAAGGCCAGGGACAGGGCTTGGGAGCCTCAGGGTAGGATTCCAAATGACCAGCAATGTCCAATCTGAAGTCCTGGAGACTGAGTGAGCCGAACAGAAGAGTCTCAGAGGGAACCCTGCTGGAGAAACGCAAGGGAAAAAGACAAGCCAGGAAAAGGAGGGCACGGGGTGGGGGCAAGTGAGCCTCATTCCTCCTGACAGTATCACCTGCTACGCACCGGTCACATCTGCACGGGGGCTGGAAGGTGTCCCCATGCTTGACTTTGCCCAGTAGATGATGGTTGTGTGGGAGTGTGGGGGAAGGTGACTTTCTTAATTAACAACTGCCATTTATTGAGTATGTACTGTAAGACAGACATGGTGCAAAGTGTTTTGCATAAATTATTTGAATCCTCACTGCAATCCCATAAGAGGAAACTGAAGGTCAGAGAGGTCCTCAGTCCTGTGGCAGCTGTTGTGTTCTTGGCTCCTGGGCAGCTGATGTGAAAGGGAGCCCTGACCCAGGGGTCAGGAATGACAGTTCTGGTGTTGGCTGTATTTTCCGGGTATGGAATCTTGAGATTGAGGATTCAATCTCTTTTGAGTAGCTGGGCTTATAGGCATGTGCCACTATGCCCAGCTAACTTTCGTATTTTTAGTAGAGATGGAGTTTCGCCATGTTGGCCACGCTGCTCTTGAACTCCTGATCTCAGGTGATCCACCCTCCTCGGCCTCCCAAAGTGCTGGGATTACAGGCATGAGCCATCAAGACCGGCCAAGAAGCCCATTCTTCTGGAGCAAACAGACAACCTTCATGCCCTAAGGCCAGGCCACCATGCTGTAGCCTCAGGCTGCCTCTAGGACACATGTGCCCACAGTGTCCCAGCTGGGCTACCAGACCCTGGCACCGAGCTTACAGACACTACAACCATCTAAGGTTGTCACCAATCTGGATGCTGGCCATTCCATTTAAGACCCAGTGCAAAGCCAAGCAAGGCACACAAGTCACCCCATATGAACTCCTAGGCCAGGAATGGAGAAGCAATCCCTTGCCTCCGTGGAGGGAGGCCAGGGGCTGAGACTCCCTACGCCACCGCTGACTGGTTCCGGTCTTGCCCAAACTGGGATTTAGAAGTTCTTCCTTGTAGCTAAATTAGCTCTAGCTATATATAGCATAAGACTCCGGGGACAGGCGGTGACAGGCACTCACATATTTCGCTGCTTTTGAGGATGGAGGAACACAGGAGAAACACCTTTCAGAGAGGAGCCACTCTGTGAGGGAGGTGCCCTTACATTTGTTTTCAAATCAGCAAGTAGGTACTGGCTGTGGGCTGGCAGTGTGCCGGGGTTAGCAAGATGCAGGCCCTCCTCTTGCCAAGGTCAGATGGATCACTGTGGTCCTGAGGCTGACCTGCACAAGTCCAGGGCCAGCAAGAGCCCAACGGGGAGCCCATTGTGAAGGGAGCTCTCCTAGGGAATGGCAGGGGTTCTGGAGAGCCAGGAGATAGTGTTGCTCGACAGGACCAGGAGGCCAGAGTTTATGCCTCAGCTCTGCCACTTTTATGGGCATTTTTTGTTTGTTTGTTTTTTGAGACAGGGTTTCCCTCTGTCGCCAGGCTAGAGTGCAGTGGTGTGATCTTGGCTCACTGCAACTTCTGCCTCCTGGGTTCAAGTGATTCTCCTGTCTCAGCCTCACAAGTAGCTGGGACTACCACACCTAGCTTATTTTTTTGTATTTTTAGTAGAGACGGGGTTTCACCATGTTGGCCAGGCTGGTCTCGAACTCCTAACCTCATGATCCACCCACCTCGGCCTCCCAAAGTGCTGAGATTACAGGCATGAGCCACTGCGCCCGGCTTATGGGCAGTTCTTTAACCTGTCTGAATCCAACATCTTCAGCCACTGGGGAAGATTGTAGTACACGCCTCAGTATGGCAATGTGCATATGATAACAAAAAAGCACTCCGTAGCTATAAATCTCTATACACACTTAAGACATCATCAAAATAACAGGTTATGATACACCTGAGCTTTCCTCTAAATTACATAACATAACTGAATGCCTTAAACATGCTCCAAAATGTTGTGAGCTGCCTCTTCTGTATAAGGCAACGTGAGGACCGAAAGAGATGAGGCCAGGGAGAGTGCTCAATGTATCTGTGATTAGAACAGGAGTCAGTACAAAGAGCTCAGCCTGCGGCTCGGCGTCCGCTCACAGGAGAACTTGGTCTCTTTGTGCTTTTTGTGAAAAGGAGACCAAAGTCCAGGAGTTGGAGAAACTCCTCGGAAGCTGCAGGCCAGGAGCCAGCAGAGACGGTCTTGCAACAGTGGGAGAAGCCATTTGGAGGACTGAGGCTTTCGTAGTCCAGAGCTTCCAAATACCCTGGGGGAACTGTTCCTATGCAGATTCCCATGCTTGCCCAGCCCAGAATTTGCTGATTAGTAGCCTCTTCTCCCACTAAGGAAGGACCAATCCTTCCCCACTTATCCCCATCCCTGGGTGGAGCCACCCAGTGCTTACCTGGGAGGAAGGGGATGATCCTTTGCTTGGGGTCCTTCTGGCCACCTTCAATTGGAAACTTATCCAAAAGCTGCATCTGAGAAGCCAGACAGAGGGACAGGATTCAGAAGACCAGAACGTTCCTCATCATCCCTTCCCCACTCCACTCCACTGCTCCAGGGCCCCACTGTCCTCACACGGATGAGTAACGGCTGAGATCCCTCATTTCACAGACGATTAACAAACTGCATGGGGCGTGAGAGGGAGGAGGCCAAAGCTCTCTCTGCATCAAAGAGGGCAACTGACCAATCTCAGGAAGCAGGTAGGAGTGTGTGTGGGGGTGGGGGTGCGGGTGGGGTCAGGAGATCACCCAAGGAAGGCTGAAGTGGGGACCAGAGGCTTTCAGGCCAGGCTGCCCATAGAGTTTCCAGAGGCTCCTCTGGGCCCAGTTTCTTTCTTACTTCATCTGTGATGTGAATCCTTCAGCCACGGGCCATCCCAAACCCTCTTGGGCGAGGATGGGGGAAGGCCCCGCCTGATACTTTAGACAGACCACCCACCTTCCCGAACTGTGCTGTGGAAACAGACTCAGCTGTTATTTTAATTGCAAAACCAAATCCATCCCATTGCCCCCGCTGCCGGAAGACCCCTCCTCCGCTTCCTACCTTCCCACCCTGAGATCGCTGCTGTTTTTCCAGGGACAGACCCACTGGAAGAGTTTCCAGGGTTCTGGAGAAATAACTGTTTTTTCTTTGCTATTCTGGGCTGAAATTCTATGTAAACGGGAAAAACGCACAGGACACAGGATGGATGAGGCCAGGGCCCCTTTGTGTGTGGCTGATCTCCTTTCCGAGGCACAGGCAGGAGGGGAGTCATGATCTAGTCCTGCTGCCCCAGCTGTGTGACCTCAGGCAAAGAATGGAGCCTCTCAAGGTTGAGCTTCAGGCCCCTCCTTGGTAGAATAAGACGGATCAATCACATGATCTTTGAAGTCCAATCAGTCCTTAAGATATATATTGAGTATGTACTTTACAGCATGGGGCACTAAGGAAAGGGCAGTAAAGAAAACAGACAAAATCCCTGCCCTCTGGGAGTTTACACTCTAGTGGAGGGAGACAAACAGTAAACAAATAAATATGTCATATGCAAGGGAAGATCAGATCAGTGCTGCAGAGGAAAATCGAGTAGGATAAGGTACTTGAACAGAACACAAGTTGTCACTTTATATAGGGCGACAAGGAAGGCCTGACCCCGAGCTAGCAATTCTGCAGAGACCTGCAGGGGGCGAGAAGCAAGCTACCCTGGAGAGGGAGAACCTTTCAGGCAGGGAAGCAGGACATGCAAAGAACCAGACAAGGGCAATGTGGCCAGAGCAGTATGAGCCAGGAGCAGAGGAACAGCCAGTGAGATCTGAGAGGCAGGATGGGCCAGGGCATGGAGGGCCCGGTGAGGCTGTGGTGAAAACTCGAGGCTTATCGTGAGGGAAGGGGAAGTCCTGGAGGGTTCTGTGCAGAGAGAGATGATCTGCTTCACACTTGGAAAAGACGGCTCTAGCTACGGTGCAGGGAATGGACCACAAGGTGGAAGCAGGGAGACCAGTTAGGATCCTGCTGAAGGCAACTTGGACCAAGATGTTAGCATTGGAGGTGGTGAAAGTCTGTTTAGTGTTGCTGTAAAGGAATACCCAAGGCTGGGTAATTTATGAAAAAAAAAAAAAAAAAAAAAAAAGCTTATTTAGCTTGGCTCACACAATTCTACTGGGCATCTGGTGAAGCCTCAGGCTGCTTCCACTCACGGCAGAAGGCGAAGGGGAGCGGGCGTGTGCAGAGATCACAGGGCAAGACAGGAAGCAGAGGGCAAGGGGGAGGTGCCAGGCTCTTTTTAACCAGCTCTCTTGGGACTCACTCATTACCAGGAGGACAGCACCAACTATTCATGAGGGATCAGCCCCAGTGACCCAAACACCTCCCATTAGGCCCACCTCCAACACTCGGTATCAAATTTCAATATGAGGTTTGGGAGGAATAAATATCCAAGCTATAGCATGATCCTAGGCTAGACTCGTGTGCGTGTGTGTGTGTGTGTGTGTGTGTGCGCGTGCATCCCTTTCCATCCATCCATCTCTTCATCCACCCATCCATCTCTAATACACAATTTTAGAACTGTCTCTTGCATAATAATTACCCAACATACCCAGGCTATTTAGATCCCATATAATGAAGGGCAGGTCACTGGTGATTCCATTCAAAACAAGAGAGAGACTGCAGCATGATTAACTTTCACTTCCCTGAATACAGATGGATATTTAGCAAAAGCTGGCTCATGAATTTTTCTTTTTCTTTTTCTTTTCTTTTCTTTCTTTTTTTTTTTTTTGTGAGACAGAGTCCTGCTCTGTCACCCAGGCTGGAGTGCAGTGGCATGACCTCAGCTCACTGCAACCTCTCCCTCCCAGGATCAAGCGATTCTTATAGCTGAGATTACAAGTGTGTGCCACCACACCTGGCTAACATTTGTATTTTTAGTAGAGATGGGATTTCGCCATGTTGGCCAGTCTGGTCTCGAACTCCCTACCTCAAGTGATCCACCTGCCTCAGCCTCCCAAAGTGCTGGGATTACAGGTGTGAGCCACCGCGCCTGGCCACATGAGTTTTCAATGTTGAAGTCAAACTCTCAAACATTTAATAATTACCTGCTATGTGTAAAAACAGCAACTGGGCCATAACACTATAAACAGGACTTTTTTTTTTCTTTCCTACACCTACATGTTCAGCAAAGGATTTTTAAAGTTAATTCATTTTCACATAAATTCTACACAGATTCAGATTACTGTTTTTTCCTTTTCCTCACCCATACTGTTTTTGTAAATTTCATTTCTATATTACATTACGACTTAAGTAATTCATGTTCACTAAGGGAAAAAACTAGAAGTTCCAGAAGCAGTGGCTGGTCAAAAAGAGAGTAAGAATCACTCATAATCTCTCCTCTGACATTAATATTTTGGAATATCTATCCTTGCTAGGCATTTTCCCATGCATGCAAATAAAACAAACCCACCAATACTTTTACACTATATAATGAAACATTTTTCCATATCAATGAATACTTTCATACAGCTTTTTTTTTTTCGCGACAGATCGGGTCTCACTCTGTTGCCCAGGCTGGAGTACACTGTGTAATCATAGCTTACTGCAGCCTCAAACTCCTGGGCTCAAGTGATCCTCCCACTTCAGCCTCTGTTATAATTAGGACTAGATGTGCGCCACAATGCCCAGCTAGTGTAAAAAATTATTTTGTAGGGATGGGATTTCACTGTGAGGCTGTTGTGAAGATCCTGGCTTCAAGCGATCCTCCTACCTTAGCCTCCCAAAACACTGAGATTACAGGCGTGAGCCACTGCGTCCGGTCAGCATTCTTAATCGGGACACAGAATTTCAGTGTCTGGATGAGCCATAGTGTATTTACCCACTCCCTACTGTTGGAGATTTAGGTTGTTTCTGACGTTTCACTGCTATATACAGCACTATAGTGAATACCCTTGTTCACGCGTCTGTGCACGTTTCCTTAATACCAATGTATTCCTTTTTACTTTTTATCTTGTATTCTATGCATGTTCATAAATACCTTAAATCTTTTCCATAAGAAGAATGAGAATTAATAAATGGATAACTAACATGTTACTGGGGCCTCTGAGAAATGCTCCACAGTACTGAGATGGTGGGCTCAGCAACATGGGCCCAGGTATGAAATGATTTGTTCTTCTCTCCATCACCTGCCTCCCAAAACAAGGTGACCAGCTGTGCCACACAAGTGATGGTACCTCACCCAAGTTGCTGTATCTCTCCGGGGCTTGAGGGAGTTAGGCTACAAAAACTTTTCATTTTCTTCCCCCAGCTCTGACATGCCTATGTTCTGACTCCTCCATCTCTTTCAGACCTAAGAGCCTTCAATTCTCAGTCACAGTGCAGAGGGAATGTGGTGCCCTGAGGAGTGGGCAGTGGGCGGAGGCAGGCAGGCCTCATGCACTCATTCCTTTCCTCCAGAACAGTTACTGTACGCCTTCTCCACGTCAGGCTCTGTCTTAGGTGCTAGAAATATAAGTTAAACTGCAGCCTCGCGGCTGGGTGTGGCAGCTCGTGCCTGTAATCCCAGCACTTTGGGCGGACAAGGCTAGAGGACTGCTTGAGGCCAGGAGTTTGCAGAGCAGCCTGAGAAACCCCATCTCTACTAAAAAATATACAAAAATTAGCTGGGCTTGGTGGTGCGTATCTGTAGTCCCAGCTGAGGCAGTAGAGTCGCTTCAACCTGAGAGGCAGAGGCTGCAGTGAGCCAAGATCGCACCACTGCACTCCAGCCTGATGGAGCGAGACTTCGTCAAAACACCACCACCACACACGCTGCACACACACACACACATACACACCCGCAGTCTTCACATGAAGGAGCTCAGGAGCTAGCTCTAGAGCCGGGTTTCACAACCTTCCGCATGCATCCACGGTTCTTGGCAGGTTCTGATTCAGCGGGTCTGCGTGGGGCCTCACAGGTGCTAAGCCCAGCCACACCTGTCACCTAACCCTACCACCAGGCTAAGCCAGCAGAGTCCTGGGGCTGCTGTCCCTGTCAGTCATCTCTCACCCTCATGGACCACTAGCCACCAGAAACGGAAGCACAGCTAATTAGCTGCTAGGGACGGCACACCTTTTCGGCCCACAAGACAACTTGCAACAAAAGCAAATGTCCAGGCTCAGACTCAAAAGCAAGCCGAATCACCGCGGCCCAGCCGAGTTCACTCCGTGTGGCGCTTGCAGCTGGCGCAGCTGCCCAGTTCAGCATCTCGGCCCTCAATTCGGCAGAGCGGCGGGCGGTGAGAGAGAGTGCAAATGTCACCCTCCCAGGGGGCCGGGCAGCCTGCGAAGCGGGCTCTGTAACCCGGTCAGTACCCAATTTGCAGGCAGGGCTGGTTTCCACAGATGACAACAATCGGGGCTGTCTCCAGAACCGGCTGCCCCGCCCTCTGGGAAGGCCCCGCCCAGCGGAGAGTCCCGCGGAGCCACCTTCGCAGGCAGGAAGTGGATTCTCCCGTCACTCCCGCGCGGGCCCGACTCGGGCTGGAGGAAAAGCAGGGCCCATCGCCAGGGTCCCGGCTGGAGTGACAGGCGTTTGGCTCATGGAGACCCTCGCAACCAGTGTGTGGAGGAGGCCAGGCTGTTTATCTAAAGGGTGGATCGTGGGAGAGATAGGGGACAGCTGGGCTCCACGCGCTGGCGACGGCCAGACAAAGCGGATTCGGCAGCTCTCCCCGGGCAGCGCTCCGCGGCAGTCCACGCTGGGGAGGGCGAGGGCGGGCGGGCCCAGCTGGGGAACATCTGTAAGCCAAGAGGCCGGCTCCTCGCCCCTCCCAGAGGGTGGAGCTTCCAGCGACTCCAGCTTTCCGGCCTCAATCCTCAAACTTTCATCCATCGTGCCCATTACTATCTAGCTCAAGAACAAAGAGTGCATTACTACAAAAAGCTGATGGCTTTCCTGTTCCAGAAATGCCCCTTAAAAAGGGACAGGGACGGCCAGGCGCGGTCGTTCACGCCTGTAATCCTGGCACTTTGGGAGGCCGAGGCGGGCGGATCACCTGAGGTCAGGGGTTCCAGACCAGCCTGACCACAGGGTGAAACCCGTCTCTACTAGAAATACAAAAAATACAAAACTTAGCCAGGCGTAGTGGCGGGAGCCTGTAATCCCAGCTACTCGGGAGGCTGAGGCAGGAGAATCACTTGAGACCGGGAGGCGGAGGTTACGGCGAGCCGAGATCTCCCCCATTGCACTCCAGCCTGTGCGATAAGAGCGAAACTCTCTTTAAAAAAAAAAAAAAAAAAAAAAGATGAGACCAGTCTCTGTGGGGGACCATTCGAGATCGCGAGAAACCTCAGAATTCATCTGTTCATTCCATTTAGCTGAGGACTAAACAGTCCCTATGTTACATGCCGGGGACACTTTAGCAAGCATCATAGAAAAAGAGAGGGACAATAATGATAAGTGTGGTTTATTCTTAAAGTGTGCACCCCTTGTGGCTCGAAATGTACTTCCCTTATCCCTTCTGTTCTTTGATGACTTTACAAGTGGTACCTCCTACAGGAAGCCTTCTTTGGCCATCCCAGCCAGAGGTCATGCTTCCTTTCTTTGAATTCTCACAACACTTCCGGTTTGTATTCCCTATTTCAGCACTACATACTGTGTTTTGTGATTTACACATCGACCCGAGTGCATCTTGCTACCCAAGAGCAAGCACCCTTTGCCCTTGAATGTTCTTGGCACCCCTGCCCAGCCAATCTGACATGAAGACAGAAAAACAACAGATTTAGGAGGGACTTGGACTGCACCTTTAAAATAGTTATTAGCAAATCATTTTTTTTTTAAGAGGAAGAAGACTTCAGCAGAATTCTGTTCAAATTAAATCTAACATCAAACCTCCATAAATAATATTTGGGTATTGATATACTATCGTTTCAGAACAATCTGTTGAAAAGACTATCCTTTCCCCACTGAATTACATTAACTCCTATGTCAAAATTCAACTACATATGTGTGGGTGTGTTTCTGGACTGTCTATACTGTCCCATTGATATAACTGTATCTATATCTACTTCTGTATCTATATCTACCTGTTACCAACACCATCCTTTTTTGACTGCTGTAGATTTTTAGTAAGTCTTGAAATCAAACTTTTTCTTCTTTTTCAAAATTATTTTGGTCATTCTAGATCCTATGCATCTTCAAACACATTTCAGAATAAATTGGTTAATTTCTATAACATCAGAATCCTTCCTGAGGATTTTTTTTTAAAAAAATTAGGATTGTGCTGAACCTATATATACACTTAGCAAGAGTAGCTATCTTAACAATATTAAAAGTTCCAGTCTATGAACATGGTAAATCTTTCCCCGTATTTAGATTTTCTTTCAATTCATTCAGCAATGTATTACAGCTTTCAGTGTAAAGCTCTTGAACATCATTCATTAAATTCATTACTAAGTGTTTTTATGTGTTTTTATGTTCTTCGTGTTTTAGTTTCATTTTCTAATTGTTTGGTGCTAGTGTACAGAAATATAATTTATTTTTATATGTCGAGCTTGTATCCTGCAACTTTGTTAAAATTACTTAACAAAATTAATTAAAATTAATTCTTTTTTTTTTTTTTTTGGAGATTCCTTAGTATTCTCCACATAGACAATCATGTTACCAATAAAAGAGAGTTTTGGCCGGGCGCGGTGGCTCACGCCTGTAATCCCAGCACTTTGGGAGGCCGAGGTGGGTGGATCACGAGGTCAAGAGATCGAGACCATCCTGGTCAACATGGTGAAACCCCGTCTCTACTAAAAACACAAAAAATTAGCTGGGCATGGCGGCGCGTGCCTGTAATCCCAGCTACTCAGGAGGCTGAGGCAGGAGAATTGCCTGAACCCAGGAGGCGGAGGTTGTGGTGAGCCGAGGTCGCGCCATTGCACTCCAGCCTGGGTAACAAGAGCGAAACTCTGTCTCAAAAAAAAAAGTTTTACTTCTTCCTTTTTTCAATCTGCATGCCTGTTTCTTTTCTTGCCTTATTTCACTGGCTAGATTGTCCAGCACAATTTTGAATAAGAAAAGTAAGAGAGAAAATTAGTGCCTTATCCCATCTTAGGAGGAAAGCATTTGATCTTTCACCATTGAGTATGATCATAGTGACAGGTTTTTTGTATATGCTCAGGTGAGGAAGTTTTCCTTAGATTTCTAGTTGCTGAGATTTAAAAAACCAAAAATGCGTGCTGAATTTTGCCAGATGCTTTATTGAAACTACTTGCAGTGGTTTGGATATGACTGGTTTGTCCTAACCAAAATGCATTTTGAAATTTGATCCCCAATGTGGCATGTTGGGAGGTGGGGCCTAGTGGGAGGTGTTTCAGTCATGAGTAAGATCCCTTATGAATGGTTTGGTGCCAGTCTCGTGGTAGTGACTGAGTTCTCTGTTGAGACCACATTAGTTCTCTTAGGAATGAATTAGTTCCTGTGAGAATGGACTGTCATAAAGCCAGGACACATCTTAGGTTTTGCCTCTTCTTTTTTTTTTTAAACAGAGTCTCACTCTGCTGTCCAGGCTGGAGTGCAGTGGTGTGATCTTGGCTCACCGCAACCTCTGCCTGCTAGGTTCAAACAATTCTCCTGCCTCAGCCTCCAGCGTAGCGGGACTACAGGTGCACGCCACCATGCCTGGCTAATTTTTTGTATTTTTAGTAGAGATGGGGTTTCACCATGCTGGCCAGGCTGGTCTCAAACTCCTGACCTCGTGATCCGCCAGCCTCTGCCTCCCAAAGTGCATGAGCCACTGCGCCCAGGCAGGTTTTGCCTCTTCTAACGTATCCAGTCCCCTTTGACCTTCATTGCCATATTGTGACATGGCATAAAAGCCCTCACCAGAAGCCAGGACCATGCCCTTGAACTTCCTAGTCCACAGAATTGTGAGCTAAAGAATCGTCTTTTCTTTATAAATTACCCAGTCTCAGAATAAATTGGTTAATTTCTACACAGACAATCATGTTACCAATAAAAGATACAGTTTTACTTCTTCCTTTTTCCAGTCTCAGGTATTGTGTTATAACAACACAAAATGGTCTAAGACAAAGATACTATTGATACAATACCCCCACCCCCCCCACCATCTATTCTGTTAATGTGGTGAACTACACTGATTCCTTTTGAATATTGAAACAAGTTGCAGTTTTTGAGATAAACTCGACTTGGTTATGATGGGCTTTCCTTTCTAGATACTGCTGGATTTGACTTGCTAATATTTTGTTGAAGAATTTTTCAGTAGGGCGCAGTGGTTCATGCCTGTAATCCTAGCACTTTGGGAAAGTGAAGCAGATGGATCACTTGAGTTCAGGAGTTCGAGACCAGCTTGGCCAACATGGTGGAACGTTGTCTCTACTAAAAATACAGAAATTAGCTGGGTGAGCCAGGTGTGGTGGCAAGGGCCTGTAGCCCCAGCTACTCAGGAGGCTGAGACAGGAGGGCTGCTGGAGATCAGGAGTTCCAGGTTACAGCAAGCCATGACTACACCACCTGCACTCCAGCCTGGGCAGCAGAGACAAGGGCAACCTTATCCCAACAAAAACAAAAACAAAAACCTTGTCTCAAAAAACAAAAACAAAAACCTTGTCTCAAAAAAAAACCCCAAAACAAATCAGCAAACAAGAACTGGAGTAAATTTTCTTAAACTGAAAACGTCTATTAACAAAAAACAATGATGAAACAATGGAACAAAATAAGGACACTACCCACGATAACTACTTTTATCAATTATTGTACTAACGATCCTTGCCAAGGAATTCACACACACACACACACACACACACACACAGAGAGAGAGAGAGAGAGAGAGAGAGAGTATGGGGGGAGGGAGGGAGGGGAGAGGCATAAAGACAGATGGAAGAAATAAAACTGTCAGTATTCACAACCAATATGAAGTTCCACACAAAATCAAAAAGAATCCCCAGGAGCTGCACACCTTTGGAACTTGAAGGATTCTCATACCCTTATTAAAAAGAAATTAACCTGTAGGTATAAGACATGAGGCCTTGAAAGAGAAAACAGCAATCAGAAAGCTCTGGAGAAGGCTAGCATGATGGCCACACAGCAATGTGAATAGACTTAATGCTACTGAAATGTACACTTAAACATTTAAAATGATAACTTTTAAGTTTTGTATATTTTACCACAATAAAAAAAATACAGAAATAAAAAGAGGAAAAAGAGGCTGAGTGTGGCGGTTCACACCTGTAAACCCAGGACCTCCAGATGCTTACGTGGTAGGATCACTTGAGTCTAGGAGTTTGAGACCAGCCTGGGTAACATAGTGAGACCTTGTCTGTACAAAAAACAAAAAAATTAGTCAGGTGTGGTGGCACACACCTGTAGTCCCAGCTACCTGGGAGGCTGAGGTGGAAGGATTGCTTGAACCCAGGAGGCTGAGAATACAGTAAGTCATGATTGTACCACCGCACCCCAGCTTGGGCAACAGAGCGAGAACTTGTCTTTAAAAAACAAAACAATACCCCTTCCCTCCCCTGCCAAAAAAAAAAAAAAAAAAGAAAAAGAAAAAGAGGAAAAGAGAGAGAGAATGAGAACCTAAGATCTGCAGATCTGCAGGTGGGCCAAGTGTAGTGGCTCATGCATGTAATCCCAGCACTTTGGGAGGCTCAGATGGAAGGATTACTTGAACCCAGGAGTTTGGGAGCAGCCTGGGCAACATAGTGAGACCCCGTCTCTAAAGAATAATAATTTGAGGTTGCAGTGAGCTGAGATCGCGCCACTGCACTCCAGCCTGGCGCTTGGTGACAGAGTAAGACTCTGTCTTTAATAATAATAATAATAATAATAATAATAATAATAATAATTTCAAACATTATCTGGGCACAGTGGCACGTGCCTGCAGTCCCAGTTATCAGGAGGCCAAGATGGAAATATTGCTTGAGCCCAGGAGTTCAAGGCTGCAGTGAGCTATGATCACACTACTGCACTCCAGCCTGGGTGACAGACCAAGACCCTGTCTCAAGAAAAAAAGAAAGACTCTCAGGTTTTACAGTATGGACAGCCAGGAGAGCAAGGACAAGGTCCAGGGAGGACAGAGGTACCAGGTGGGGTGGAGCTTGAACCAGGAGGGAGCTGAGGCCAACACTGGCCTCTCCCCAAGGAGTATTCATGGAACTTCTCTTCCGCTCCTTGTCACCCTAGGAGTGGCCATGCGTAGGGCACCGAGCAGAGCACGTGAGTCTGGAGCCCAGGCTCTACACGCCACACTGGCTGACCGAGTGACCCTTTCCAAGCCCCTGATCCTGTCTATGCAAAGGGGTTAGAAGATGTAACTCACAGGGTGTAGGAGATCGGTCAGGGTGGTGGGAAAAACTATAAAGATGCAGATCTTCTTGGAGGACTGGAAGATTTGGGGAAAGCTCTGGGAAAGGGGTTATGGCTGAGGCAGCCGAATCCTCTTACCTGGAGCTGATAGCAAAGAGCAGACGACAAGGGAATGTAGAGGAGCTTATCTAAATAGCTTGTTGTCCTAAGACGGACCTTTGATCATCCCTGGGCAGAACTTCTCTCTACTCCAGTTGGCAATGTTAATTACCCACTAATGGTGTTTACTTGAGACCTCTGTCATTACATCTGTACTAAATAAATGCGGAGCCTCTCCAGCGGATCGGGATGGCACAGGGACACTCTTCGGAGGAGCCGAAGCGGTGCTAGCTCCCTGGCTGCGCCCTCTCAGGCAAAAACCTGTGTAAGTGTAATTTTTCATGTGTCACTCAGCCAGTCTACCGGCCAGACTCGACAACAGGTAAGATGGGAGAACCCAGAGAATACACTGTCGTGGACGTGTTCCATAAACAGAAAAGAAGGCACGGCCATGAGGCGGCATGGCACTTGCTCAGAAAGTTCCCAGGACAGGGCCACGTTGAAGACGGGTGGACAAGAGGGCCTGCAGACGCTCCTGCCGAAATCACTACAGCACTTCACGGAGAAGACCTGGCACCCCAGGTGGGCCTGAAGGAACCCCCAGGGAGACAGAGAGGAGGCAGAGAGGACCTGTCCACCCTGGGATGCATTTAACTGGGACATGGCCCATGCCTCACTAGACACACAGTGCCAGAACACATCCCAACTCTGAGAGGGAGCCCACTCCAGGTTCTACAGTTCCCTAACGAGTCAGAGAATTCTTTGACCATTTTCTGGAAAACATGTACGCCTTCACCACTTCATATCCCTTCCCAACCAGGCCTTTACCACATCAGCAGATCCAGGAGTATCAGTCATGGTCCGTGATCTGAGTGGGAGCTGGGACACACTGCACGGGCACAAGGGACTTACCTAGCAGCATTAGGTGGGTGTCAACTGGCTGAGTGGTATGACAAGCCAGGTGAGGGGAGTTTCGGAAGGGACAAGATCCATGAGGCTGGAGTGAGCAAAGGGATGTCTCAGAAGAGGCATCAGAGCCAGGCGTTGAATAAGGACAGCGGGGAAATAGGAGGAAGGCCTTCCAGAGGGAGGAATGGCAAGGTCTCACGCTCGGCAGGGGGCCTGTCAGGGTTGCTACAGAAAGCAGAAGCAGTGGGATCGGAGTGATTGCTTTGCTCATGGATTCCATGAAATGCTGCCATGGGTCAGAGAAAGTGCTGGGATCCAGGGTGGAGGTCCCTGATCATTTATTCCAGCGACTTGAGGATGACCACACAGCTGGCACCAGGGCTGGCTGAGGGCAGATGCCTGATGTGCCACTCTCAGGGGGAATTAGAGTGCCCTAAAGCATCACCAGCTGTGTGACAAGATGGAGAAGTCATCTCCAGAACTCAGCTCAAGGATGGCACTGCATGTGGCTGGCATCTCTGGAGTGGGGACTGGCAGGTGGGATGTCTCAGATGCCCACTCAGTAATGACACACGCTCACTAAGCTGCTGTCCGTAGTGTCTGGGTCGGGGAAAGCAGAGCCATTTCCATCCCTGGGCTCTCAAGATGCATCTGTTTCTTTGCCTTTTCTAGCTTCTAGAGGCCGCCTATATTATTTGGCTCACGGCCCCTTTCTCTGTGTTCAAATCATAAGTGTATAGGCCAGACACCATGGCCCATACCTGTACTCCCAGCCCTTTGGGCGACCGAGGCAGAAGGATCGCTTGAGCCCAGGAGCTTCAGACCAGCCTAGGCAACATGGCGAGACTTCACCTCTACAAAATACATAGAAATTAGCTGTGTTTGGTAGTGTGCACCTGTGGTCTCAGCTACTTGGGAGGCTGAGGACGGAGGATCAATTGAGCCCAGGAGGTTGAGGCTGCAGTGAGCCATGATCATGCCACTGCACTCCAGCCTGAGTGGCAGAGCTAGACCCCATCTCAAATAATAATAAAAAAAAAAGTGTATTGTGTACATGCGTGTGTGTGTGTGTGTGTGTGTGTGTGTGTGTGTGTGTTTCTCTAACTATTTGGTTTGCTAGGGCCAGTCTAACAAAGTTCCACAAACTAGGTGTCTTAACAGAATTTGATTGTCTCACAGTTCTGGAGGCTAGAAGTCCGATATTCAGGTGTGGGCAGATTGGTTCCTTCTGAGGGCTGTGAGGGAGGCATGTGCCATGCCTGTCCCCTAGCATCTGGGATGTAAGTCATCTATGGCATTCCTTGGTTTGTAAAAGCATCACCTTGATCTCTGCCTTCATCTCCACATGATGACCTCCCTGTGTGTGTCTGCATTTAAATTTTCCGCTTTCATAGGGACATCAGTCATGGTAGATTAGGGAGCCACCCTACTCCCGATGATCTCAACTAATTACATCCTGATGACCCTAACTATTCCCAAATAAGGTCACATTCTGTGGTACCAGAAGCTAGGGCTGCAAAATATGAATTTTGGGAGGAACACATAAATACTTCAACCTATACCATTAACACACATTAAAGCAAAACATAACCATTAAAAGAGAAATATCGCCGGGCGCAGTGGCTCACGCCTGTAATCCCAGCACTTTGGGAGGCCGAGGCGGGTGGATCACGAGGTCAAGAGATCGAGACCATCCTGGTCAACATGGTGAAACCCCGTCTCTACTAAAAATACAAAAAATTAGCTGGGCATGGTGGCGCGTGCCTGTAATCCCAGCTACGCAGGAGGCTGAGGCAGGAGAATTGCCTGAACCCAGGAGGCGGAGGTTGCGGTGAGCCAAGATCGCGCCATTGCACTCCAGCCTGGGTAACAAGAGCGAAACTCCGTCTCAAAAAAAAAAAAAAAAAAAAAAGAAAAAGAGAAATATCTGCCCGTATACTATGAAGGGTCTCCTCCTGAATCACAGTGGTGCTTTCATGACATTTTAGAAAATGTGAAGAAGAAAAATAAATGGCACATTGCTAGCAGCTCTGCATTCAAATCAGTTTCCTCATCTGTGAAATGAAGAAAGGGACAGAAACTGACCGGTTGAGTGGGTGAGAGGATTAAATGAGATAATGTGCATAAAGCACTTGGCACAGAACCTGGCACTGAGTTAAGTGCTCAGTACACACCAGCTATTCTTATCACTGCTATGGCCATCACTCGTGTTATGACACCAGGCTGCGTCCCTCATGCCAGGGAAAGTGCTTAGGCAACTATAACCTGAGGTCAGGGAGGCGGCAGGGAGACTGTGAGAGGGGCAGATGGGTCTGGGAGGCGTCTCGGCCCAGCCCAACTTGGCTCTGGGCATCTTGAGACCCCAGGGGAGCTGCCCAGCTGGTGTGCGTGGGCCAGGGTTGGGAAGGAGGCCTCTGGCTTTCCCAGCAGCTCATTCTGTGCGTGGGGGCTGGCCAGGATGTGACATCTCACATGCCGGGCCTGGGCAGATAGCCCGACACCTGCAGCAAGTATACAGGGTGAATTAAGCAAAGATGTGCCGGAGGATGCAATGCAATCCCAGGGGAAATCCTCAAGCCATAGAAAGCCTCTCTCTGATGCCCAAAAGGTACCCAAGTAGGTTGGCTACCCAGGCCTGTCCCCAGACCTACCCCAGTGGACTCATTCCATGCACCCCCATGCTGATTCATGGCCTTTGGGCAGAGAAAGAGCACTAGGTTGGAGTCAACAGAGGAGGATTCCAGTTCTGGTCTGCAAGAAATTGCTGGGCAACCATGGCAAGTGGCTTAGGCCTCTCTGGGCAACCACAGCCTCATCTGTGAAATGCTGGACCTGCCCGTCTCTGTAGGTGTTGTGAGGATCCAAAGCAAAGACGCAACAAGTGCTGCCAAATGCCAGGAGTCGTTATTCCCAATTAATTTCTCTGAGCCTCAGTCTACTCATCTGTAAAATGGGGCCAAGCCTGTTTTTCTCCTCCCTGGAGGCTGAGATTGAAAAGCAAAAATGAATATGTAAAGCGCTTTAGCACAGGCCAGGCACAGAGGAAACCCCCAGAAGGAGGCACCTCTCTCAGCGCTGTTTTACCATGATTAGTGTTCCAGTTAGCAGTGGAATGCTGCAGGGCTGAAGTCAGAACTCCAGCTTATTCTCTCCCAGCTACATGACCTTGACCAAGTCACTTAACCTCTCTGTGATCCCATTTTCTCATCTGTGAAGTGGGAGTAGAAACAGCGCACCATGGCAACGTGCGGATGAAATGAGAATACAGGTGAGCAGGTGTGCTTGCCTTACTGTGAGTGCCAGATGAATGGGGTCACCAGTTTTAAGGTAAAGAGACTCCAGTGGTGTTTCCCTGATCTCTGATGCCCTCCTCAGCCCTTTCTGCTTTCAGGGAGCTGCTCAGGACCGTCTGCCAGGCCCATCTAACCCTCAGTGCCAATGGGTGTAAGGCCTTCGGGGTTTTTCACCTATAATTTCACACCCTTTCTCGTCCTAAGGCTGTTGAGCTTTGTCCCAACACAGATTGCTCAGGTGACTTCAACTCCCCTTGGCCAGGAGGGAAGGGCGTGAGGCCAGGGCAGCAGAGCACCTGGTGAGCTAGTGATAAAAGCAGTCAGATCAGAGATTCTGCATGTGACCAGCTCTGAGTCTGGCTGCTGGCAGAAGGACTAGTGTCTCCCCAGGAGTCACAGAACCTGAGTCATGGCTTCTTACTAAGTTTTTGTTTGTTTGTTTTGTGTGTGTGTGTGTGTGTTTTTTTTTTTTTTTGAGACAGAGTCTTGCTCTGTCACCGAGGCTGGAGTATACTGGCACCATCCCGGCTCACTGCAACCTCTGCCTCCCAGGTTCAAGCAATTCTCCTGACTCAGCCTTCCGAGTAGCTGGGATTACAGGTACCTCGACCAGCTAAGTTTTGTATTTTAGAAGAGATGGGGTTTCATCACATTGGCTAGGCTAGTCTTGATCTCCTTACCTCAAGTGATCCACCCAACTCAGCCTCCTGAAGTTCTGGGATTACAGGTGTGAGCCACCATGACTGGCCAGCTTCCTACATGGACGGGAGCTACACACCAGCCTCCTCCTGATACCCCAGGGTGCCAGCCGCAGCTTGTGAACTTCCCTCCCTTTCATCCCTAGGAAGTGCTGGGAGCCCGGTGCTGGAGCAGGGAGGGTGTGCATGGGGCGGTGGGAGAGGCAGGGCTGCAGGGGTCATCTGAAACAGAGGGAGAACTCAGACTTCCTCCTCCCAGCAACAGGGAGCCCCTGAGGACGAAGAGCAGAGGAGGAATACTGTGAAAGCAGAATTCTAGGAAGACACATCTGGCCAGTATAGATGACAGAGAATGGTTAAAGAAACATCTGTGCATGGGACAGCCAGCCAGAGGAATCCTGGCCCCGGCCCAGGGCGCCAGTGGTGCTCCACGGAGAAGGAGGTCTGCCCAGACTCGAAGTGTTTTCTGGCAGGCTCCTGGCTGCAGTCACCCTGTTTCCTCCTGGGGGGGCTCTAGCCATCCCCAAGCCTGGCCAGAGACCACTCCCAGGTTTTCTAAACTCTCCCCAAAGCTGTCTGACACTTTTTCTCTCTCACACAAACTCCAAGGATCATCCAAACTAGAAGAGGCCCTGAAGCAGGGCGGCGGAGGGGAAGGCGGGTGACAGGCTTGAACCTTTTCTTGGCTGAACCACACCCCCAGCCCCAGTTTTCCTTGATTCTTCTCATCCTCCAAATGGCCTAGAACTGTGGTACCCCAAGCATCCTGGCCACTACAGCATCAAATTCAGACCAAAATCTGGGACAAAGAGAGCACTTTTTTTGGCAAAGATGAAGCCAAAACAAAGTTTCAGCAGTCCTGGGCCCAGGCAGAGGCTCAGGGCAAGGAGATTCCAGGGCTGGTCCCCAGTGTGCAACCCTAATGGGCTTCCTGGAAAGGGAAGCCAAGTTTTGGAACACTTCTAAATGGCAATCTAACATCCTTGCCTTTCTCCTTCCCTTCCCTAAGCATCTCCATTTTTCATTTTTTTCTCTGTTCCAAATGGGTCAAGGTACCCGTAGGTCTCAGAACCTTCTTCCCCCAAAGTCTTGTCAAAAGCAAAAGGCAAAGAATAGGCTACCGCGGAAGGCTGGGGTCAAGCAGGCAGAGTTCAGCTCCTCCCTGCAGCCTTGCCCCGTTAATATGGAGCCGTGGGACTGTGAACCAGCACCAGCCTCTTTGGTCTTTCCGGGAAACAACAGTGGCTGGGCCATCCTAGAACTCAGGAGAGGTCCCTGAAAGCATCCTTGAAGACACTGGAAGCCACCGTCGAGGCCCCGTGCTGCTGGGTGGAACCCTTAAGGGTCAGGCAGGCCCAGCAGGCTCCAGCCAGAAGCACTGCCTATACCAGGGGACTTGGAGAGTCGCCTCCCCACTGTCACCCCTGCTTGCTCTGTTAGAAACTTCACGGCAGGCTGGGTGTGGTGGCTCGCAGATTGCTCAGGTGACTTCAGCTCCCCTTGGCCAGGAGGGAAGGGCGTGAGGCCAGGGCAGCAGAGCACCTGGTGAGCTAGTGATAAAAGGAGTCAGATCAGAGATTCTGCATGTGGCCAGCTCTGAGTCTGGCTGCTGGCAGAAGGACTAGTGTCTCCCCAGGAGTCACAGAACCTGAGTCATGGCTTCTTAAAAGATGAAGCCAAAACAAACTTTCAGCAGTCCTGGGCCCAGACTGCGGCTCAGGGCAAGGAGATCCCAGCACTTTGGGAGGCCAAGGCAGGTGGATCATGAGGTCAGGAGTTCAAGACCAGCCTGACCAACAAGGTGAAACTCCGTCTCTACTAAAAATACAAAAAAATGAGCCACGCATGGTGGCACATGCCTGTAATCCCAGCTATCCAGGAAGCTGAGGCAGGAGAATCGCTTGAACCCAGGAGGCGGAGGTTGCAGTGAGAGACCAAGACACACGTGAAAACTCTTTGAAGGTCCTGGCAAGAGAGTGCCGAGTTTGAACCAGTTTCTAACACTGCTGCAACTTGCTCCCCGATCTGCAGATTTCATCTCCGGCTTCACACCCTTTGTTGGCCCCTCTGCTGCCTATGGGACACGAGCCTATTCATGACCTCTCTAGTCGCATGCCCTGCCACCCTTGCTCGTCCATCCCTCACACTGCCTGGCCCCCCTGAGGTTTCCCCAGGCGTAACCTGTGTTCCACAGCTCCCTCCTCTCTATTACTCCTGCAGATGGGTCACACTTCTAGAACTACACTTACCATACTGGACTGAATTATTTGCTTATAAAACTGTTTCCTTGCAAAAAGCCTGTGAGCTTCTTGAAAGTCATGTCCATGCCTTGATATTCTCACTGGCCATCATGGTGTCCCAAACATACCTGGACCTATGACTAGGATACATTTCCCAGCCTCCCTTGCTGGGAAGTACAGTCATGGAACTAAATCCTGACCGGTGACACGTAAGCAGGGTAATGTACACCTCCCTCCGGCCTAACCCACAGAATCTCCCTGCAATCCTCCACATTCTCTCTTCCTTTGCCTGCTGGCTAGATGTAAAAATCCATGCAGGGTGGGGTCACCAGCTGGGAGAGTCTGAGTTCCTGAATGACTGCCTGGAGCAGAGCCCTCCAGTGACTTGCTTTGGTGTGGGACCTGAGCAGAAAATATTTATTTATTTATTTATTATTTATTTTTTTCCCTCCCCATTCCTGAAAATAAATGTTTATTATGTCAAGCCACTGAGTTTGTTATACAGCAATTAGCCTTCCCTGACTCATACAGAGGAGCTCAATCAAAACAGTAAGAGAGGGAAGGCAGTAGAAAACGTAGATTCCTCCTGCAGGTTCTAGCTGTAGATCCAATCAAGTCAGGTATTACATTCCCTACATGACTCAACTACTGCTGGCACCAAGCCATCACCCCCTCCCACAGCCCCAGCTATCAAACCCACATGCACAGACGTTAGAATGCCAGGCTTTCCCCAGGAAGGGCTGAGAAGGGTGGAGGACTTACCAGATGGCCTCTGAAAGTCACTCTAGGTGAATGTACCACACCTTAAGATCCTGGTTTCACAAGCTTGTAGAAAGCACACAGACACAAAGCTGAACTGCAGCGAGGGGCCTCCTCCTGGCCACGGGAACATCAACGCACCCGGCACATGACCCTCAAGCTCAGAGGAACCAATGACGGGAGCCCACCACCTCCGAGGCAGCCCACACCACTCCTGGGCAGCCTCTAGGAAGTGCTGCAACAGGGCTCCTCGCAAAGCCCAAGGTCCCCAGGTCAGATCCCTGCCTGGTCACAGAGGGCTAGACCACACTGGAAAAGATTACACTGGGACCAAAAGAGTAAGAGAGGCATGGAGAAGCGGCACTGCGAACGCACGTACCCAGCGCTCCACGCCGGCGCTGCTCAAGGCAGACTGTGGCACTGGCGTCATCTCAGAGCTTGATGGAAAAGCAAAATCTCAAACTCCAGGTGGGCCTGCTGAATCCGAATGTCTTTTAGCAATATTGCTAAGTAATTCATGTGCACATTAAAATTTAAGAAGCCCTCATTGTTCTCTGCTATAAAGATTTCATCTAATCCTTAACAAGTGAATCCCAATAGTAAATCTATAGCCCACAGGCAAAGATGGGCACACAGGAGGAGGAATGGGAGCCACAAAGGACTTGCCTTGAAAGCGGAGGAGGAGGACAGCAGGCCTCTCTCTCCCATTCCTTCATACCTAGCGGCAGCTCACTACGCATTCATTTGTTCACCCAACAACAATCTCCCGAGCACACACTGTATGGCAGTCACTGTTCTAGGCATCGGGAAAACAGAAGCTATAGAGCAGGGCCATGCCTGCTCCCCTAAAGCTCACATGCTGGGTGGAAGGGGAGACAGGTGAGGAATGAGACAGTAAACAGTCGTTAAGTAGATCAGGGGCTGGGCGTGGTGGCTCACGCCTATAATCCCGGTACTTTGGGAGGCTGAGGTGGAAGGATTGCTTGAGCCCAGGAGTTCAAGACCAGCCTAGGCAACATAAGGAGACCCGATCGCCTCAAAAATAATAACAACAAATAATAGATTGCAGTAAGTGTTTTGAAGACAGTAGAATGTGACAAAGTGACCAAGAGTACATGAATGCATGGTTGGTGGGGGCGGGGTGGGTACTCTCTGATTCCATGAGAAGCGCCACGTGAGCTGAGGCCGAGTGCCTAGAAGGAGTCAGCTCCTTGGGGAACTGGGGGAAGGGAGCGCAGGCGGAGGGAACAGCAAGGACAAAGGCCCAGTGGCAGCACTGTGCTTGGTGCCCAAGGAACAGGTGAAGCAAGCGAGCTGGGGCACTGACAACCAGCGACAGGAGGGTGGCAGAGACCGGTCCGGAAGGGCAGGCAGCGTCCATCACCCAGAGCCTGGGAGCAGGGTAAGGAGTTTGGAGTTCATTCCAAAAGGAAAGGGAGTCTTTCAGAAAGATTCTAGGCCATGGTCTGCTAGGATAGGGTTTATGTTTTAGAAGGAGGGCTCTGATGCTTCTGCAGACTGGGTTATGGAGGAGGTGAGAGTGAGAATGTAGTCACCCTGAGAGGCTATTTCAGTTGCCCAGGTGAGAGGTTGATGGGGAGCTGGACCAGGGTACAGGCAGAGGCGACGGGGAGGGAGAGGGCAGATCTGGGCTGTCTCTGGAGGGAGGTCTGAGAGGATGGGCTGAGGGCGAGCTGGCTTGCTGCTGGGCTGGATATGGGACACGACTGACCAGGGACGGGGTGGTCTCAACTGGGTTTGAATCCCTTGTGGCAGCTCGGGTACACATAGCAGCTGACGCAGGCAGCCCATGTGCCTGCGCAGGTCTGAAGGCTTCAAAGCCGGCACGTGCTGCTTGGCTGGCTTCCTTCCTGGTCACTGAGGTAAGGCATTTATTTTGCCCACAGACGTCTCCTGTAAGTTCTTTTTGGAATCTCCTTATGCCAAGGACTTCCCAGTGTTTCTTCACAGTGGGAAAAGGGGAGAACAAGGTGGAGCCCAGACGGAAAAAGAGAGGAATCTCTAGAGCTAAAAATATACCTCAGGCAGTGTTGCCAGGGAAGGCTTATACAGCAGCCCCCACAGTGAGGGGCAGCCTGTGCTTCCCAGGCTCTGCTGCCAGCCCATCTAATGAGGCTGTCTCTAGGAGTGGGGGTGGGGGGTGGGGGGACTGCTTCCTGCCAGGGACCTGGGAAATGCAACAGGAAAAGTCCCCCCGCAAAGCTTGGTGTCTTCCAGCCCACCCTGGTGCCCAGCTGCAGGGTCCTTCTCCAGGTGGCAGCCCAGCTGCTGACCCAGGTGATGAGCTCCCTTCAAACAGGGGCAGCTGCCAACCTGGGACGAGGTGCAGGAGGAGGATGAAGTGCAGGGAGAGATGGTGCTTGCTGCTGGGGGACTGCCAGGGCACATGTGTGCAGGCCTGCCCTTTTCCAGGCGCCTCCCTCCCCGGGCTCCAGATCCCAAGAGATCACAGAAGCAGGGGTCACAGAAGCAGGGGTCAGCCCAGGTAACATAGTGAGAAGCCTCTGTGCATGCCCGAGGCGGTCCCGTCCCCACCTTGCCCACGTGGATGCCCGTGCCTGGAGCGCCTTCCCCTAGACCCACCTCCAGTTCCACTTCTACATGCAGACCCAAGGCAGGAGGAAGGGAATCTAGCATTGACCAGACACCTCTTCTCTCTGCACCATTTTATTTCTTTAAAAAAGACGTATCCAAAGCAAATGCGGCAAAACATTCACGTGTTAAATCTGGGCAGTAGTGATATTAGTTTCTATAGGATTGAAAACGTTCATAATGACAAATAAACGCTGGAGAGAAGCTGCAGCACAGAGAAGCCCTGGCAGTGGCTGGCTGGAGGGCAGGGAGTCCCAGTAAAAACTCGGGGGGTGCAAGTGAGGAGGCAGGAGGATGGGTCCGCTGGGGTGGAGGACTGTGCTGGGGAGGGGAGAAGGAAGAGGAAGAGAAAGGGGAGGAGAGAGGGGAGAAGGAGAAGAGTGAGGAAGGAAGGGGGAGAAGAAGGAAAAGGAGAAGGGAGCGGGGAGGCGTCCAGATAGCAGCCGGGTTTGGAGCACGCCAAGGCGGAGGCACACGTGTGGCTTACACGCAGAGACATCTGGGTGAGCGCCTCCTAGGCATGTCCACTTGGATGGGTAACCAGTCTGCAGGTCAGCTCAGGCTGCATCTGTCGCCAGCCCCTCAGCCCCACTCTGAACACCGTGACTTGCCCTTACCCGGTGTTCAACAAATGTAATCAGGTGCTCATCCCCAACCCTTCCTTCCGGTTGATGGCAAAGGCTTGGACCAGAGAAAACTGCTGTCCACTGAGAGAAGGGATTCAAGGGTGAGCGAAGCCCTGCCCCAAGCCCGTTTCTGACACCTACCTGACCCGGATCGCTGACAGCTGGTAGAAGGTTTAGGGGCCAGCCTGACCCACGAGAGCCACTCCCTTTCCTGGGCACATGCCACTGCTCAGCTATTTCTAGCAGGAACAGCAATGGAGCAGGTGTGGCAGGGCTTAGGCAAGGGACAGCTAGCACAGGGGTGGCAGGGATTAGGCAATGGAACAGACAGATGAGACCCTCGGACCTCTGTTCAGTCATTGAAGGGGAAGAGCTGGCCCAAGACTCCTGCCCTTCATTCCCCAATCCCACCCACAGGGACTCCGGACCCTACTCTCCAAGGCTACCCTGAGTGAGGGCTGAGACCACTGCCAGCCCCTTGTACTCAGAGGACCCCCAGGCACAGCATGGCCCAGGGAAGGGAAGAAATGATCACGGCTCTTCTGGGAGGGGGACAGAGCAATGGCTGGCCATCATGGCTGCCCACAGGAGGCAGGACAGCCTCCCCATCAGGTGCCAAGACTGCCACCTGATTCCGAAAGGTGCACCTGTATGTGAGCCACTCTTGGGAAAGCTGCCTCCCCTTCCCCACTGTCTCCTGAGGAGAGGAAGCAGCTTCCCGCCCCTGCAAGGGCTTCTGCCTTCATTAATCCCAGCTGGAGGCTCCCATGCAGACCAGAGCAGGCTTCCACCTGCCCTTCTCCCAGAGTCCCACTTGGGATGTGACCGCATCCTGAGATGAGACATGCGGACGAGACTGGCAAAGACAGAATCAGGGCGAGAGAAAAACCCTCCGGAGAGGCTGAGATGAGAGCGTAGGTGGGGGCACAAGGAAAGGTCACAGGAACAAACTAAGCCACAGCCAGAGACGGGGCTCAGAGACCTCAGACAAACACACAGAAACAGACAAACCGAGGAAAGAGAGACAGAGAGAGAACACTACAGGGAGAGTCCTGAGCAGAGAAAGGAAATGAACATATGGAAACTGATGATTTCCCTCTATGTCCAGCACCCGTCTGCCCCTTCTGCTCTGTAACTGAAGAGAAGCCCTCTTGGCAAGGAAGGGAAGGGACCCCTCTCCTCTGTGAGGTGTGGGGCCTCCTGGGCTGGCTCTGCAGTGAATCAAAGTGGCAGCAGAGAGAAACGGTTTAGCGCTGGGATTCCAGCAACACACTGCCCACTCTGAATCCTGGCTCCTCCACCTACCCGTGGTGAGACCTTGAGGTCCTATGTGACCTGAGTACCCTCATCTCTCTTTTTTTTTTTAAAGGGGAATGTTGGGGGACAGTGGCTTGCACCTGTAATCCCAGCTACTAAGGAGGCTGAGGCAGGAGGATCACTTGAGGCCAGGAGTTTGAGACCAGCCCAGGTCACATAGTGAGACCCCCAACATCTTTACAAAAAATTTAAAAACTAGTCCAGCATGGTGGTGCATGCTTGTAGTCCCAGCCACTCAGGAAGCTGGGGTGGGAGGACTGCTTGAGCCCAGGAGTGAGGCTGCAATGAGCTATGATTGTACCACTGCACTCCAGCCTTGTGACAGAGTGAGACCTCTTAAACAAATAAATATAAAATAAAAATAAATATTTAAGAACGGGAGACAGAGAGCCAAGGTAGAAGGAGAGACTGAGGGATTTAAAGGCTTTGTCATTTGCCAGCCATGAGACCTTAGGCAATTAATTTTACTACTCTATGCCTCAATTTCCTTGTCTTAAAAGTGGGGATGATAGAGAGAGATCCAAGATGGCTGATCACTAGCAGCTCGGGATTGTAGCTCCCACTGAAAGCACAAAGAACAAGAGGACGCCACACCTTCACATGAATTCTTGTTGCTCACGCACCGGGAGATTCCCAGCGGAGGAGCCCCATGGGTCGCCAGCGCGACTCTTGTGACCGGCGAGGCGGTTTTGCCGGTGCCTCGGATCGTCGGTTCTTGGTGCAGAGTCAGAAAAGCACCATCAATCTTAACGCCGCTGGTTTAGTCGGTGCAGTGGGTTGCTCAGATTTCGGCGCCGAGAATCAATAAGTTGGACGTCCACTCGGAAACCCAATTACAAAGATGGTAATTATAAAGACCACAGATGGATAAATCTACAACGAAGGGAAGAAAACAGCCAAAAAAGGCTGAGAATACCCAAGATCAGAACGCCTCTTCCTCAGCAGGGGATCACAGTTCCTCATCAGCAACGGAACAAGGCTCGATGGAGAACAAGTGTGTTCCAATTACAGAAGCAGGCTTCAAAACGTGGATAATAAGAAACTTCTGTGAATTAAAAGAACTTGTTCAAACCCAATCTAAAGAAACTAAGCACTTTGAAAAAAGGTTTGATGAAATGTCAACAAGAATACACAATTTAAAGAGGAATATAAGTGAATTGATGGAGCTGAAAAACACAATACGAGAACTACGTGAAGTATGCATGAGTTTTAACAGCCGAATTGATCAAGCAGAAGAAAGGATATCAGAGGTCGAAGACCAACTCAATGAAATAAAACGAGAAGACAAGATTAGAGAAAAAAGAATAAAAAGGAACGAGCAAAGTCTCCAAGAAATATGGGACTATGTGAAAAGACCTAATCTACGCTTGATAGGTGTACCTGAATGTGATGAAGAGAATGAATCCAAGCTGGAAAATATGCTTCAGGATATTATTCAGGAAAATTTTCCCAACCTAGTAAGGCAGGATAATATTCAACTCCAGGTAATACAGAGAACACCACAGAGATATTCCTCAAGAAGAGCAACTCCAAGGCACATAATCGTCGGATTCACCAGGGTTGAAATGAAGGAGAAAATACTAAGGGCAGCCAGAGAGAAAGGTCAGGTTACCCACAAAGGGGAAGCCTATTAGACTTACAGCAGATCTCTCAGCAGAAACCCTACAAGCCAGAAGAGAGTGGGGACCAATATTCAACATCCTTAAAGAAAAGAACTTTCAACCAAGAATTTCACATCCAGCCAAACTAAGCTTCATAAGTGAAGGAAAAATAAAGTTTTTTGTGAACAAGCAAGCACTCAGATTTCATCACCACCAGGCCTGCTTTACAAGAGCTTCTGAAAGAACCACTACACATAGAAAGGAACAAACAGTATCAGCCTTTCTAAAAAATACCAAAAAGTAAAAAGCATCAATATAATGAAGAATTTACATCAACGAATGGGCAAAATAGCCAGCTAATATTAAATGGCAGTATTAAACTCACATATATCATTATTAATTCTAAATTTAAATTGACTAAATCCCCCAATCCAAAGACAGACAAGCAATTTGAATAAAAAACTAAAACCCATCAGTATGCTACATCCAGACCCATCTCATATTCAAGGATACACAAAGACTCAAAACAAGGGATGGAGAAAGATTTATCAACCAAACAGAGAGCTAAAATATATAAATAAAAAGCAGAAGTTACAATTTTTGCCTCTGATAAAATAGTCGTTAAAGCAACAAAGATCAAAAGAAGCAAAGAAGGACATTATATAATGATAAAAGGATCAATGCAACAACAAGAAGAGCTAAAGATCCTAAATATATGTGCACCCAATACAGGAATACCCAGACATACAAGACTAACAAAGAGACTTAGACTCCCACACAATAATAGTGGGAGACTTCAACATTAACATTAGACAGATCAATGAGACAGAAAATTAACAACGATATCCAGGACTTGAACTCAGATCTGGAACAAGTAAACGTAATTAACATTTATAGAACTCTCCACTTTAAATACACAAAATATCCACTCTTATCAGTACCACATCGTATCAACTCAGAAGTTTAAACGAAATGTTGGTCGGCTCCTTGTTTGTTATTCTCTTCCCTCATTTTCTTTTATGTCTCCATTATTAAGGACAATTATAGGCATACCCATATTTCGACTGTATTCTAGCCTGGGCAATAAAGTAATACCCCCATCATCTCTCCCTCTTCCTCTTTCTCTTTCTTCCTCTTCTTTATTCTTTTTCTTAAAAAAAAAAAAAGAATGGGGGAGAGTGGTGGTGCCTACATCCCACAGTGGGCTGCAAGCAGCCCAGGGGCAATCATGGAAAGGACGAGGGACAGAGCCTGACACAAAGCACGTGCCGACACTGGTTCTTATGGAGATTCCCTCCAGTTTGAGGGGCCCCCACTGATCTCCAATCTCTCCTGCCTCAAGAGGAGCAAGCCAGGCTTATCCTGGGCTCTTTCCTTTCTTCTTGCCCTTCCTGAGCTGATGATAAAGTGCAGAGGTTAGAGACGCCCTTGGCCACCAGGACTGAGGTTGCCTGCAGGCACCACCAGCGGCTGTGACAGGGAGCTTCTCAGGCCCCAGGGTCTCCTCATTCCAGCACTCCACAGTTCTCAGTCTGGCTTCATGTCAGATTCACTTATCAAGCCTGTCGGAATTCCAGACACAGGGACCCAACAGTCAGATTCAGACTGTGTGACCCCAGACAGTCAGACGCAGGAGACTAGCGGGAAGCGGGAATCTGGTTGCATTTTTAATCTGGCTCGCAGGTGAACCCAGATTGCAGGTGATTCTGACACCCAGCTGGGGCACAGGCCCGTAGCTCCAGCCTGCACCTTGGTTCTTGACTACACAACCAAGAAACCCAGGTATTCCAAACTGTCCCGACTGCCAGACTCAGGCAGCAGCAGACTTTTCTCAGTATGCACCAAAAATATATATAAAGCAATGGGTAGAATCTCACATTTTGGAGTCCTGCTACACAATTTTCTTAAAACTCTGGCACTTTACCAGATTGCCTGTCCCAGTCTCTTCCGTCTCGGTCCCCACCCTGTTGCGCTGCTGGATGGAGTGGGGGCACCCACACTCAGACGGGTTTCCCTCCACCCTCCCACTGGGGATTCTTCCTCAAAGGTTCCAAGATGAGCAGCGAAGCCCTGGGAAACCCAGAACAAAACAAGCCTGTCTCCCTGGGGAGCCATGAAGGCTGGCCTCCACCAGCACTGCCCTTGGGAGAGGCAGCGGGGACTGTCTCAGCAGGAAGAATGGCTGGCTTGTCACCCGCTCAAAGTCCCTCTGCCAGCATCTCAGCTCCAGCCCAAACACCAGTCTCATGCTTCCTGTTTCGCTTAAAATAATAATAATAAAAAAACTTTTTTTAAAAGGTATATCTGAATGTGGTCCATGTAGCCCCAGAGGCCTCCCTGGGACTACATGGACCACATTCTTGGGTTCTTCCTGGGCTCCTCCCCAGCCCCCCAGCCAGCACTGGGGGGGCATGAACTGGCCACTTTGTTTACTGAGCACCAGACCAAGGCGCTGTAATTAGCAGATAGAGCCAAACCCTGGTGGCTTTGGGGTCTGTCTCCTGGCCAGCCCCAGAGCATTGGTTTACTGCAGCTTGGAGGTACCTAGGACCCTTCGGTGGCTAGAAAAATGTTCCCCTAATCTAGGCTGGGGACACACTGTGTTCACAGGGAGGATCGTGGAGCCCTTTCCCTTCTTCAGGGGTGCCAGAGGCCACACCAACAATCTCATGATAATAATGCTTCACAGCTGGCCGGGCGCGGTGGCTCACGCCTGTAATCCCAGCACTTTGGGAGGCCGAGGCGGGTGGATCACGAGGTCAAGAGATCGAGACCATCCTGGTCAACATGCTGAAACCCCGTCTCTACTAAAAATACAAAAAATTAGCTGGGCATGGTGGCACGTGCCTGTAATCCCAGCTACTCAGGAGGCTGAGGCAGGAGAATTGCCTGAACCCAGGGGGCGGAGGTTGCAGTGAGCCGAGATCACGCCATTGCACTCCAGCCTGGGTAACAAGGGCGAAACTCCGTCTCAAAAAAATAATAATAATAATGCTTCACAGCTGCTCCAGGCATGATGGCAAGGCTTTCCTGGGGCTCATCTCCTTCACATCTCACAACAACACTATGGGACAGGTTCTGCAAGTACAGCCATTCTGCAGATGGGAAGGTGGGGACTCTTGGAGGGTAACCACCCAGGTTCACATAGCTGGTAAAGTGGTGGGCTGAGGCACAAACCAAAGTAAATCTGGCTGATTACACAGCCTGAGCCTTCCGTCGCTGGGAGATGCTGCTTTACTTGGAAAGTTGGGAATCTGGCACCAGGACTCCCACAAGTCCTTTGGAGAGCCTGATGTCATCCATCTGTGGAGGTTTCTGGGAGATCTAAAATATTTTTTCCTTGGCTCCAGCTAAATTGAGGTTATAAAGGAAAAAGCTCCAATGCCCCAGCTACTCCCACAAAGTTATAATCTAGTGTCCCTGAGGCCATGTGCGGTGGCTCAGGAGGCTGAGGTGGGCGGATCACCTGAGGTCATGAGTGCGAGACCAGCCTGGTCAACACAGAGAAACCCCTTCTCTACTAAAAACACAAAAATTAGCTGGGCATGGTGGCAGGCACTTATAATTCCAGCTACTTGGGAGGCTGAGGCAGAAGAATCGCTTGAACCCAGGAGGAAGAAGTTGCAGTAAGCCGAGACTGCATCATTGCATTCCAGCCTGGGCGACAGAGCAACACTCTGTCTCAAAAAATAAAATAAAATAATAAAATAAAAAACTAGAGTCCCTGAGACACAGGGATGGCAGCCCCTAAAACCATCAGGAAGCTGAGGTCCAGCCTGGGGCCAGGAGTAGGGCGAGGGGTGCCAATGAGGGAATCGGTACAGCTCACATCTCCCGGTCACCACGCTGGTGGCAGATTGCCTCCCAGAGGGACAAATAACTCTATCTTACCTCAGAAAAGCCCACAGCTCAGGCTCCCATGGCGTACCTGACTGCCCCACGTGCCTCGTTCCATAAGAGTCAAAAACAAAACCAGCTGCTGCCGTCGTCAGCCGGGGAGGATGCAGGGGTGGGAGGAACAGGATGTCAAGCCCTCCAGGCCCCAGACAGAAGCTGCCTCCACGAGCTGAAGGGAATGCTCACAGCATGCAGGCATGATGCAGGCAGTCTACACCCCAGGATGCCCACTTAGTGCGGCTACACCCGTTCTGTGCATTCCACCCTCATGCTCTGCCAGCTGAATGCTCTTTCACCCCGGATGACCCTGGATTTTCCCCTTAGGGTCCCCAGCACCATGCATGGAGTCAGGCACGTAGCTAGCGCTCCTCCGGAGGTGCTAAGAGGCACTTGAAATTCCCTCCAGCAGGAAGAGAGTGACCTGGTCATGCCTGAAGCTTCACAGGGTGTGTACACAAACACACACACACACACACACACACTCCACTCACCTAGCCACCACCAAAGATCCTCCTTCCCTTCATTCTCCAGTTTGGAGGGGGACACTGTCCCCCAACACACTTTCCAGCCAACTTGACTGTTGGCTCTCCAAAGAGGGGTAAGATGGGGGCCCCATAGGGGCAGAAAAGACTTTTCCAGGTTGGACCTTTGGGCCTAGGACCAGAGGAGGAGGGAGGTGACAGAGGCAGCCAACTGCATTCCAATGCGTCCCTGACATGACACCCAAACACACCCTGGCATGACACCTTACACAGGGAAAACAAGGCGTGCAGCTCTGAGCAGTCATGCAGCTGGTGTGAGCTGACTCCACCACTGCTCCTGGCAGAGCTGGGGTTTATTCAACAATGAGAGAGGCAGGTGACGGTGGGCAGGAGATGTGGGCTGAGCTCCAGGACGCCGCTGAGCCTGGGAGGGAGCCTCCAGGGACCTTTCTGGGATCTAGAGAGAAGTCTTCAGCTCTCTGCAGAGGCAGCTCCTTTCTAGGGAGAGTGAGTGGTTCCCCAGGTGATCTCAGTGAGGCAACAAAAGCTTCCTGCCCTCCTCAGCCAAAAACAGCAAGAGGACTTCTTAGTGGGAGGCTGGGAACCCAGACTAGAGTGAGCCAGAAGCGAGAGCACCGGAGTTCTCGTCCTGCTATCACTTGCTGTGATCTTGGACAAATTGCTCCCCTTTTGGGACCTCATTTCCTCATCTGCCAAATAGGGGAAATGGGCAAGATCAGAGGGCAGCCAATTAGTTTCACCTCAAGGTGCCATTGCCAACTGATAGGTAGTGACTTCCTAAAGATAGTCGGTTTTGCTTTTTACAAAGACTCAGACGACGTCTGGGCTTGTGATCAATTAAAAGTGTCTGCCACAGGTACAGGATAGGAGAGTGCTATGATCAATTAGTGATGTCTGCTGTAGGCAGGAGTGGGAGACAGCAACATGACTGCCAGACACTTGTCATCCTGCTAGATGATCTCTAAGAGCTTCCTAATTGGAAAACTCACAATTCCACCACTGATTTCCCAGTGGACATGGTTAATATCAGTTGACAAACATATACCTCCCATATTGTACTATTTGCACACAGCTGATTTCTCTCCCAGAAAGGGACATTCTCAGCCCTGTTGGACAGTCACTGGCGGAGCAGTGATGGCCCCAAGGCTCCTAGTGTTCACACTCATAAGACGTCACCCAGAAGTTCACAGCCAGTGAACAGCGCCAACGTTTGATACCCAGAGGATATTCTAGCTTCTTACAGTTTTCCTCAGTTTATAAAAGAGCTTCCCCCACTGTATGAAAATCCCACTTTGACCCCATGGAGAGGCTGGGGAGCCAGCAAAGGGCAGAGATGGCTTTTGATTTCCTAGTGCACAAATGGGGGTCTGATCTGACAGGGCCGTTTCACTAGGAACGGGATATGGCTGAACACCATGTGAACACCTGGGCCTGGATCAAATACACACAACCATCCAAAATGAGGCTCACAGAGTGAGTTCTCGTCTGTATAGGAAAGGCGGGATTTCCCAAGCGCACCTACAGTACGGTGCATATCTGACAACGACAACTGCCAGTGGCTTCAGTGTCACACAAGTTCCCCAGCTCTCTTGATATCCACAGGCTCTGGCTGGGTGGAAAGTTCTCCTGAGGGCAGGCCCCAGTGTGGTGGTTCTCAGGGCCTGAGCTCAGCCCTCTGGGTCTTATCTCCCTTCATGCACAGATATGCAGAGGCCTCTTGTAGATGCTCTGTCCCTGCTGCCACCGCCCTCCTTCCATACCTCTCTCCATCTGTTTGGAACCAGGTCGTGAGTTGCTCTGGACCTGAGAGGTCCCCACAAGCACAAGGGTCTTCCTAAACCCACCAGGTTGGGAAACTGCACAAGTTACAAACTCCGTCTGCTCACAGGTGAAAAAAGACCAACCCAAACTTTTCCCAACACTCTAGCTGGACACCAGTTAACCCCAGGATTCAAACTCAATGCTAAGTGGCTTTCCCATCCTGAGCCTGCCCCGAGGTGCCAGTTCACCCAAGTCTTCCCATCCCTTCACCTGCCAACAGGATCTGCCAAAGGGGAACTCGGGAGAGGCGGGAGGTAGCTAGAGTTCATGCTCAGCCTTAGGTTGAAAGGGTGCTGGAGCTCGGCCAGCTCCCAGGTTGGAGAGGAGCCAGCCAGGGAATTCCCTAAAGCCAATGGAAGCCCCACAGGGCTCCTGGAGACCCTCTGTGTTCCTTCAGGAATCAAAGATGCCTCTTTCCAGGAGCAAGGAAAAGCTGTCAACTAATAATTACTTTTTTAAAAACAGTATTTTCCTAACAGCATTGTTGGAGGGGAAATAGGTTTGTAATTAAACTTTGGAGGTGAAAAGCATTTATCCAGAAAACCTTTAACACTGCCTTGTGCCTCTCCTGCCTAGAGGCAGACCCGGCTATTTGATGAAAGTGTAGTTTATACTAATGGGGGACAGGAAGAAACCTCTGTCTCTAGAAGAGCGGGGCTCTCTGGCTTTTTGGAGTTTTATGTTTCTGAGGGCCTCACTGGTGACATGTCAGCTTCCCCGTCTAGAGTCTGTGCAGTCCTATCCTAAAGGCCTTCTTTAGGGACTGTCTCATTTTATATCTCCTGTCACCCAGCGAGGCAGGTATTACTCTACACCCCATTATACAGATGAGAAATCAAGCACAGAGAGGTTACATCACTCATCAAAGCTTAGACAGTAAGTGCTGGGGCTGGTCTTGAAATCCAGCCGCCCTGGCCCTGGTGCGCATGCCTGGAGCCCCTGTGCCCCAGCCCTGCACAGCTCTGAGTACAGTTTCATCATGACACAAGAAACCCCGCCAAGTGCTTCCTGCTCCAATATGTTGTTCGCAGATTTTAAGTAATATCTGAATACAAGATTCCAGTTGGACAAGATAATTTGGACAGGTCCCTGGGGTTGGTTGTACTAGGATCTAACCAGTTTACATTCCACAGGAATGATCTAGAATGATGGTTCAGGAAATCTGAGGTAACGTGATCTTTATGAGTTTCATGTTCTCCTTGTTAGATATACTCTTACGTTTATTTTTTTTCACCTGTGTTTTCTGTCCCATTATACCATCATGACCAGGAAAGACATATTTTCTTTCCAACTTCCCACTTACCCTAGCTCCCCCATAGGTGTGTCTTTAATTCTTCAATATTAATGTTGCAAGTAATATATGAATACATTCTCCTTTTCTAAAGAAGTAAAACATTAAGATAAGGCTAAGATTCCCCCTTGATCAGGCCCTTCCTCCCACTGATATCCCTAACACCTCATCTAGAGATGACTCTGATACCAACCTGGAGTACAGCTTTCTAGATGGAAAAAAAATTACATTCATATGCTGTGTATGTACTTGCAAAATATATATATCTTGTTGGGTTGTTTTGTGGGGGGTGGGGGGTATAATTGTTACCATACTGTAAATACTGTTTTAAAACTTAAAGCTAGGTGCAGTGGCTCACACCTGTAATCCCAGCACTTTGGGAGGCTGTGGTGGGCAGATCACCTGAGGTCAAGAGTTCGAGACCAGCCTCGTCAACATAGTGAAACCCCATCTCTACTAAAAAAAAATACAAAAATTAGCCAGGTGTGGTGACAGGTGCCTGTCATTTCAGCTACTCGGGAGGCTGAGGCAGGAGAATCGCGGGAACCCAGGTGGCAGAGGTTGCAGTGAGCCGAGATGGCGCCACTGCACTCCAAAGTGGGCAACAGAGTGAGATTCTGTCCCCCAAAAAACAAATAAATAAAAGAAACTTGCATTGTTTGTTTATGAATGTTTCCCGGAGATCCACCCACAGATGGACGAGATCATCTCATTTGCTTTGACTGTTGTACTAAGTGCTATGAGAATACCGTGGTTAACTTAGCAACTCTGGATAGATGGGTCTTTTAGGCTGTTTCCCATTTTCGCCATGGGAAAAAACATGAGGCTCTCGGTGCCTCATGGGACCGGCACCCAACCTCAGTCAAGGCCGATGCTCTCCTCTGTCTAGGGTGTGTGAGCACTCACAATGATCCGTGCTCACCACATTCTGGAGCTGGCACTGTGCCATGCTAGGTATGCTGCAACTCTCTGCAATCCTCAGTACAAGATTGTTCTTAGAACTTAGCAGCTTCCCTCCCCAGACTGTGGCCCTCTTGCTTTAGTCTAGGGTCAGTGATCTCAAACAAATTCCCTCGATGATTAAAAGGCAGAGTGCCTGCAGAAGAGAGAGACATTTCCCCCTCTTTTCTGCTTTCAGGTTGGTTCTTGGAACACACTGGGATCACCCCAGGCTGATCTCAGCTGAGGCCTGCTCTGGACATTAAACCAAACGAAAGCTTATATAAATTTAATGAAGAGAAAAATTAACATAGTTTGCTACCTGCAAAGTGAGGCACTTAGAATAAGAACTCTAACTCTAAACGTGCAATGATCCCATAAAGCTCCATAAATGACATTATTACACACCCACGCCCACATACACATTCATTTCAAGGCTGATTATTGGTAACTCGGGAATTATAATTTTTTCACCCATCATGAGGTGGGCTGTTGGAGCTCTGGAAAGTGAGTGTGACCCTGGGGTGGGGTGCAGTGGGGTGCATGGGTGGAGAGTCTAGAGCAGGCGTCCCCAGACTTTTTACATAGCGGGCCAGTTCACTGTCCCTCAGACCATTGGAGGGCCGCCACATACTGTGCTCTTCTCACTGACCGCCAATGAAAGAGGTGCCCCTTCCTGAAGTGCGGCGGGGGGCTGGATAAATGGCCTCAGGGGGCCGTAGTTTGGGGACGCCTGGTCTAGAGAGATGAATAAGGAAGAGAGAAAAAAGCTTGTCAGAACAGGTTGGGCCCTTCAGAGCCAATGAGCAAACCTGAACAACCTTCTTAACTCTATCTTGCAAGTGGTGCGGGGAAAGCTAAAGGGCTGCTCTCGGCTCTCATCAAATATTGACCCTGTGCACTCGCTGGCCAGAGTTCAGACTAAAGCACCAGCAGCACGGTGCGGTGGTGTTTGCAGAGCAATTACTGTCGCCCAGTGCCTTGTAGGTCAGGTTGTGAAACAACCGTCCACGGAGCCAGGGCTTCAGAGAGCCTTCCGGCCCCTCCTCGGTAAGACCAGGAAGGAGCTATGCAAGGAAATGGACAAAGGCTGGAAATCTGGTCCAGCCACAGGTGAGAAAGCAACTGAAAAGGGTATCTGCGGCCCCTCCTCCCACCTGAACTGCACCTCCAAGCAACCCAGGCCCTTTCTCACCAAACGGGCCTCGACATTAGGCCCTGTCCTGGTCAGCTTCCCCTGGGACAGGTCCTTTCCCTGGTCAGATAGTGCTGAGCAGTGAGTTATTTTTAGAATAAATCAATTTCCACTTGGAGACTAACAGCCTCACCTCTTCCCTGTTCTTAACTTGACATCTGAAAGGCTCTTAGAAGCCCTCTCGGGAAACTGACCTGGTTTTCAGAAGAAGTGTTTGGAATAGTTGCTGAGCCAAAACGCTCTAAGGATGGGCAAACTGCAGGAGAATAATCTCCCTCTTCTTGCCAGGGCCCTAGAAGATTTCAGGGGGCAACCTAGGAAGGGGCCGGGAGTTGGCAGATCACTGCAGGGTGGGCACAGAGCCAGCTCAAGCCTGTTGTGTGTTCCTGGTTGTCCAAACTAGCCATCTAATAGAACTTTCTGTGATAATAGAAATGTTCTGTATCTGCCCAACACACAACCACTAGCCACAGTAGCTACTGGGTACTTGTGATGTAGCAAGTGCCACCAAGGAACTCTAAACATTTACTTTTATTTCATTTCATTTTTAAAATTTAATTTCAAAAATTTTTAATTAAATAGCCACACGTTGCTAGTGGCCACCGCACTGGACAGTACAACTTTAAAGCCCCTGTACCTGGGGCTTCTGAGTGAGCAGGAAGAGCGGCTGGGTTCAGTGCACAGCCCCGTGTGTGTGTGTCTGGATCTGAAGGCTCATGGCAGACAATATGGGAGAGAAGAAGGTCTGGGGAAGAGCAGAGGGCGTTATCCTGGTGCTCATGGATGGATTTCAGGGAGGTATGAAAAATCAAAACGGTTATTAGAATTACAGATGCACATTCATGCACTTGTCTGGGGAGTCTTTGGCTTTCATTAGAAGCACAAAAGAATCTCCGATCTCGAAAGTAAAATAAGATACAATAACTCACTGATGTGTCAGATAAAACTCACTTCTTCAGGAAGCCAGCCCTGATCCCAGAGTCTAAGGTTTCCCTCTATGTCTACGGCACCTTCGTTACCTCTGGAATGGCGTAGAACAATATGGTTCGTCTCTGCTTTTTAACTAAAATCTGTCTGCCCTTACTAAGCTGTGAGACCCATACAGGCAAGAATCAGATCCGCTTTGGATCTTCAATGTGTCCCAGAGCTGGCACACTGCCTGGATGTACAAGGTAGACACTTAATACTGGAAGGATGGGAGGAAGGAAAGAAGGAAGGAAAGGAGGGAAGGAGGGAAGGAGGGAAGGAGGGAAGGAGGGAAGGCGGGAAGGAGGGAAGGAGGGAAGGAGGGAAGGCGGGAAGGCGGGAAGGCGGGAAGGAAAGGAGGGAAGGAGGGAAGGAGGGAAGGAGGGAAGGAGGGAAGGCGGGAAGGAGGGAAGGAGGGAAGGAGGGAAGGAGGGAAGGAGGGAAGGAGGGAAGGAAAGAAGGGAAGGCGGGAAGGAGGGAAGGAAAGAAGGGAAGGCGGGAAGGAGGGAAGGAGGGAAGGAGGGAAGGAGGGAAGGAGGGAAGGAGGGAAGGAGGGAAGGAAAGAAGGGAAGGCGGGAAGGAGGGAAGGAAAGAAGGGAAGGCGGGAAGGAGGGAAGGAGGGAAGGAGGGAAGGAAAGGAGGAAAGGAGGGAAGGAGGGAAGGAGGGAAGGAGGGAAGGAGGGAAGGAGGGAAGGAGGGAGGAAGGAAGGAAGGAAGGTGAGAAGGAGGGAGGGAAGGAGTGAGGAAAGGAGGGAAGGAAGGGAGGGAAGGAGGGTGGAAGAAAGGGAGGAAGGAAGGAAGGAGGGAGGGAGGGAAGGAGGGAGGGAAGGAGTGAGGAAAGGAGGGGAGGAAGGGAGAGAGGGTGGAAGGAAGGAAGGAAGGAAGGAGGGATTTTTTTGTAGAGACAGGGTCTTGCCACGTTGCCCAGGCTGATCTTGAACTATTGAACTCAAGCAATCCTCCCAAGTTGGCCTCTCAAAGTGCTGGGATTAGGGGCATGAGCTGCCACCGCACCTAGTACCCATACTTAATTCTTTAAAAAGCATTTGCTGTTTACCTGGAATGTGAATTTAATTGGACATCTCATATTTATCTGGCAACCCTAATCCAAGGCCTCACAGGTAGCAGGGAAGCTGTGAGTGAAGAAGGTGGGTGGTGGGATGGGAAGGGGGCGCTAAGATCAATGCCTCTGTTCTGTAGGGTCCTAAGGCTTCAGAAGGCATGGAACGAGCAATCACCAGGTGATAGTGGGGGCAGTTCTCTCAGTGTCTCCCGACCCTCTGACTTCTCCCCTTCCCTGTGAACAGCTCCCCAGTGCACCACCAGAGTTCTAAGTACTCTGTCCTGAATGCCATGAGTCACCCCAAAGGGACAGCAAACCGTCTCCAAGGACAAGCCTCAGCTCTTGGCTCCTCCTGCTTGCTGCTGCCTCAGGGCTGGCATGTGCCTGAGACCGTTCATTTCCAAGGATCTACTGAGAGCTTCACATGCAGGGCAGTGAGGTCCAGGCAGAAGCTTTGAAGATAATAACCAGAAAAAATGGTCTGCTTCAGATCTTAGTATCTGGGAGGGGGTGGAAAGTGCAGGGGTAGGGGGTGCGGAAGAGCTGTGCTGATGTAGAAGCTGCCGTGGAGAGACAGGGACAAACCGAAGAGTGTGGGGTTTCTGTTCAGATGACAGAGCACCCTTCAAGTGCTTCCTGGCCTCATGGCTACAGAGTGGGAAGGGCAGGGTGCAGGTGTCCACCTCCCTGTGTGCCCTCAGAGGGAGAAACAGAGGGTCCATGTGCTGTTCTGAATGAAATTGGATCTGCACAAACCCCCCATGGCCTTCAATTCACAGCCAGAGGGAGTCAGGGACCACTTGGGATCACTTTGCTTGTGGTTCCCGGGCTGTATGAAAGAGGTTGGAACTCAAGGCCGCCTCATGGGTACCTGGCCTTCGAGAACAAAGGAAAACACCTGAAGAGGGAGAGATAAGAGAGGGAAGTACAGGGAGACCCACGTTGGGGTGCAGGCAACCAACTTGTGCAGGGGTGGGGGCGGGGAGAACTAGAGGTCTATCAAAGGGGTGTCCAGGCCTCCTGTTCTTACCTGAATAGACCCCCAAAATGCTGCCCAAGTAGTACCGGATTGAATGTATGATTCATGATCTAAACTTATTGAGTTCGGCAGTTTTTGTTGTTGTTGTTTTTGCTTTTTTGAGACAGGGCCTCACTCTGTCACCCACGTTGGATGGAGTGCAGTAGTGCAGTCATAGCTCACTGCAGGCACAACCCCCCGGGCTCAATTGATCCTCCCACCTCAGCCTCCTGAGTACCTGGAACTACATGCCCACCAGCACCCCTGGCTAATCAGCAGGTCCTCACTGGGGGTCCACAAGGGGTCTGGGAACACTCGCCACCGTATGTAAAATCGTATGTATTCACTCTTTTTCTGGGGAGAGGGCTTCCATCAGATTCACAGGCGGCTCTGTGGCCCTCAGGAGGCTTAGAACCAGGAGTTGGTGAAGCCAGGGGAGCAGTTGGCTAGAGGCGGGTCTGGTGAGCGTGGGACTTGCAGGGTCAGCCAAAAATGAAAGGAGCAAAACATGTCTGATAGCTGCCCCTGGGCCACACCCCAACTCCCAACGAGCTCCCCATGCTGGCAGGGACCGGGCACAGAGAGCTCACTGCAGAGTGACGCCAAGTGAGGGAAGCCACAGGCAACATCAGGGAGTGGGTCCCCAGCCCCTAGACCTCCCAGCCATGCAGCCCAACATCCCTGCGACCTGGCAACACCAGGCAACTCACCAGGCAACTAAGTGTCGGGAGAAATCTGGATTCACTCATTCAGTCCCCCTAATAAGCCTACCGGGTAGGCATTATTCGAACCTTCACACCACAGCTGAGGAAAGCAAGCCTAGAGAAGTGAAGGAAGCTGTCCGGAGTTACACGGTGACAGCCTGTAACCAGTCCCAGGCAACGTGCCCGCGGCGCCTAAAGTCTAAGCCGCGCTCTTCACAACCTCTCAGAGACATGAGTTCTGAGGTGCACCAATGACAGAGATGGAGTTAGCAAATCCCTTCGTTCTTCCTCTATAGAATCCACCACACTAGAATCAGCGACTTGATAAGTAAGCAAGACTTTTTCAAAATGAACGCCAGAGAAATGCATCATGGCAGGTAAAATGGGTTCATAAAGATGCTATGCTCGGCTCATAAGTTAATTTCCAAAGAACTATTCCAACCCCTTCCCAAACTGCATCTACAGGTCGGCAATGACCCACCGGGACAAGCCTGATCAAGGTCATGGCCACTGCCAAGCTATGGCCAGCACACTGCACTAGCTGCTCCCGGCCTGTGTACACCCTTTCCACACATAGGAATGAGTCCTCCCGGCAAGGGAGGTGGTGGGGTGGGGGTGGGGGGGGGTAGCAGCATTCCTTTCTCCTGAGATTCTGCAATATGGGAGGGGGTGGGGGGCCAGAACAGAAGAGGGGGAAGAAAAGTTCTGATTTGCAAGTTTCCACTGGCTTTCAGGCCCCCTCCAGCTCATCAATGAGTCCTTTCAGGGTTCCCTCTCCCCAACTGAGTTATCACTTCCTGTCCAGCACACTACACCCATTGATGGGGTATCGGCAAACCCCACCAGCTTACGCCGGACCCAAGGAGACTGGACATGCATTGAAGAGGGAAGAGGAAGAAGGCAGGAGAGTAAGGAGTGGCTTTCAATCCCATATTCAATGAGGTATTCAATCCCATATGGTTGGATTAGAGAGGATTTGTCATACAGGGAGCTGGCTCCCCCTTGACTTGTCTCATAGGTAGGGCAATGAGGACAACGAGATAGAATCAGGTATCTGGGCCAAGCACAGGGCGCCCAAGGTGACCTCTTCAAGATGGCTGACGACCAAAGGCCTGCCAAGAAAGGAGTGGGCCCTGGCTGTGAGGGCAGAAGGGAGTGTCTCTCTGCGTTTTTATTGGCCTAAATCAGGCTCACAGCCCCGAGGAGGAATCTGGAACATCTTGGCTTGGCCTGGAAGGGTTGCTGCTCATCGCATACTGACTGTCTCTTCTCTGGTACTCGCCTGTGATCCACAGAGGGGAGCTCCCCAGCGGCCATGTCTGTGCTAAGAGGCTCTCGAAGCCCGGCCATACTGATTGGTCCAGAGAGGGCACCTGACCCAAGCCGGACCAATCAGAATCTCCCTGGGATTTTTCAACGTGGAACTGGGAAAGAGTCCATCTCTCCTCCGTTCGGAGCCAAAAGCTGTAAAATTCTAGAACTGCTGACAGCCATGTTCCTCGGGGTGTGAGGTAACAGAAGCCGAGGGCAGCACCAGAGGGAAGCAGAGACAAGACAGGGGGAGAGAAGATCCTGGTTTCAGGTTGTAAGGTCTGACCACACCATGGACGGCATGGCGAACCCCGTGAACCGCGCGTACACCTCCGGCGGGTCTTCCGAAATTAGAAAACCTGAAATGGCTGTAAGATCACGGAAAGAGGAAGAAATGATCAACCCCTGTGGTGCCTACTTAACTGAGTTATTCTCGATTGCTTCTTATTCCAGCCTCAAAAGACAAGGCCATTGGACTTTGTAACCGACCTCGGCCAACCTGGTGACGCCACACCCTACGACCCCCTCCCAGCTTGGCCAACTCTGTGACTCCATACCCTGTAACGCCCTCCCAGCCTGCAAACCCCACCCCCAAACTGTAACTTTCCACTGCCCACCCCAAACCTATAAAATCGACTCCCATCCCACCACCCTTCGCTGATTCCATTTTGGGCCTCAGCCCGCCTGCACCCAGGTGAATAAACAGCCTTCCTGTCGCACAAAGCCTGTTTAGGGGTTCTCTTCATTCAGCGTGCGCGTTTGAACACAGGCATTCCTGCAGGCGTCTGCCTCACTGCCCTTCTCGCTATGTGGTCGGCTGCACGAGCTTTCCTGGTCACTCCTCCAATCAAGTCTCCTTTGTGTCTAAGCCAGTGCGAGTGTAAAACTATCACCTGCAACCCAAAGAGGCCGAACTAAATTAGCTGGCACCAAGGAGGTGTCTACAGGGGTAGCTGTGGGACTCACACCACCCTACCATCCCCCTTGCGAATGTGCCCACGTGTCTTAGAGACACACACCTACCACGTACATGTACAAACTGGGCGGCAAGTGCCTCATTCGGTCAGACAGACACCGTGATATGTATGCCTAGTTTGTGCCTGTAGTTCAAAAAAATGGCTTATTTTCTGGTTCAGTCTTCCCTGCGTGTTTGCTTTTCTTTGTCTGCAATGATGTGGTGGCTTCTGTCTCGCCCTGGATGTTTACAGACACATGCCTGCTCAGGCACCCAGCACCTGACCATCCTCCCGCTTCTCCACCACTGTTTCCTACCCCGTAGGCAGGGGAGGGTGACAAAGTGGGACTGTTAAGACCATTAGAGAAGGCCGAGATTGAGACAAGCCCAGCTCTACCTTTGAGCCTCCCTATTCTATCCCTCTGCTCCCACCTGGACTCTGACCCTGATAGGTCTGTTGGGGCTTCCTGGATAAGTAAGGGTAAAAGAGAGGCCAGCCCACCAGAGAGACTCAGGCCAGTGTCGCAGCTCCAACCAACTCACCTGCAGGTCAAAGAACTTGCTGTACCTCCGGTAGATGGTCTGGGAGGTGGAGTCGGACCAGGTCACATTGATGATGTATACCTGTGGGAAAAAGGTAACAGCAGGTAAGCAAGGTTGGATTTCAGGCTGTGCCAGGCATCATGTAACATGACTGCAGGTGTTCCATATGGCCAGGACCACTCTTTTCTCATATCATTTGTTCCTAGGGCCTAGCACAGTATCAGCTACCATGTGGATGCTACAGTATATGTCTAAACACACACACACACACACACACACACCTACCTAGAGGGATATTTCATCAAATGCCAACAATGATTATCTTAGGAAGGTAGGATCAGAGTAAGTGGTTTTAATTTCCTTCTATTTGCTTTTTTTTTTTTTTTTTTTTTTTTTTTTTTTTTTTTGAGATGGAGTTTTGCTCTTGTAACCCAGGCTGGAGTGCAATGGTGCGATCTCGGCTCACCACAACCTCTGCCTCCTGGGCTCAGGCAATTCTCCTGCCTCAGCCTCCTAAGTAGCTGGGATTACAGGCATGCGCCACCACGCCCAGCTAGTTTTTTGTATTTTTAGTAGAGACGGGGTTTCACCATGTTGACCAGGATGGTCTCGATCTCTCGACCTCGTGATCCACCCGCCTCAGCCTCCCAAAGTGCTGGGATTACAGGCTTGAGCCACCACGCCCGGCTATTTGTATATTTTTATACAATAAACATAAAATTTAGATCATTACATTTTTGTTTGTATGTTTTTGAGACAGTCTCATTCTGTCGCCCAGGCTGGAGTGCAGTGGCATGATCTCGGCTCACCACAACTTCCAGCTCCCCGGTTCAAGCGATTCTCCTGCCTCAGCCTCCCGAGTAGCTGGGATTACAGATGCCTGCCACCATGCCCAACTAGTTCTTGTATTTTTAGTAGAGACAGGGTTTCACCATGCTGGCCAGGCTGGTCTCAAATTCCTAACCTCAGGTGATCCACCTGCCTCAGCCTACCAAACTGCTGGGATTACAGGCATGAGCCACTGCACCTGGCCTTTTTAGACAGCTAATTTTCACTGATTTGCAAACTTTAGAATAAATGAGATCCTACGAGAGACCTTCCAAAATCGCAGGTGGACGCCACTCTGAAATTCTGCAGACCTGGGTTTTGAGGGCTTGGACATTTACACTTTTAACAAATCCTGGGTTATTTTACTGCAGTGGATCCTCAGAACTGACTCTGAAAAGCCCTTTGGGCGACCAGAAGCACTCAGAGATGTGTGGCTCATCTCAGCATCCCTGTCTTTGCTCAGTGCCTGGCACAGAACAGGTGCTCAGAAAACACTTTGCTATGTTGAACAAACACACTGGTCTTCTGGATGAGAAACGGATTTGAAGAAGAGGCGTTAGCACGTGGGAGATTGGAAAACTTTTCTCTTGAGAGCCTCACAATGAAGTCATTTTGGGGCCAGGCTTTCACCCCGGTTCCCAAGTCTCCATCAGGTTCTTCAGGAGCTCAGGCCACTCTGGAAGGCTGAACTGGGTCAGAAATCCCTGGAGAAGTAGGGAAAGCCGCCCCCTGACCCCCGCCCTGGGCAGAAGTAAGGCAGAGGCCACACCCGCGAGGCCTCTGCCTTACTTCCGCCCTCTGGAGAGAGGCAGTGGCTGGAGGTCCTCAATGGTGGTTCCCAGGCCAGGGTGCCCTTTAGGATCAGCTGGAGGTAGGGACAGCTTCCTAAAAATGCAGATTGCTGTGCGTCAGCCTAGTCACTATGTCCAGTAGGTCCGCGGGGGTAGGGCTGGAGGACTCTACCAGTAAGAACAAAACAGCCAGTGAGGCCAGGGATCTGAGCCGTGATGAGAAGAAGGAACGTCAGCAAGGAGAACTGGCATTTAGACACCTTGCCATCAGACTGGCCGACTTCCCAGATGCCTGGAACAGGGTTTGCAGCCGGCACAGTGAGGCTTAATGCTTGGCTGCTCAGGTAATACACAAGAAAATGAGCTGAATCCAGTCTCTTCTCCCTGCCTAGCTCTGTAACACAGAGGCAGCCTCGGGCCATAGGGAGTTTTTTCTGAAACATAACCAAGGAGAGGGCCATAAAGCCAAAGCAAACAGGCCTGAGTGCTGCCACTCAGAGATGGGGCATTTATGACATGTGACCCTGAGACGGGACACAGGTGAAAGGCCACCCCTATCTTCATCAGCTCAACACAGACTGTTGGCTACTATTATAATACATAGGGGTATGCTTTGCTATATATCATCTATAAATAGATATCACATGATACATTGTAAAGCCATTTTGTAACTTAATGTTACCTAATGCTTAGGCACCTAAATGTTACTAGATGCCACATCTATGGGGCAGAGGTCATCCAAGAAAGATGCCCATACAGCATAAAGCATTTATATGCATTAGCTTATTTAATCTTCAGCCCCTTGAGGTAGTTACCATTGTTATTCCCATACTGTACAAGAAGAAGGTGAGGCTCAGAGAAGCTAAGTAACTAGCCTGAGGTTCCACAGCTAATAAGTTATAGAGCAAAAGACTTGAACCCAGGTCTAGCTGAGTTCTAATACATATGCTTTTAACCTCACTAGGCTATTTCCCTGTGTGTAAATTTATCTAAATGGAACTACTTTGATCAGGACTGAATGCCATTGTAAACCAAAAAGTATCTGGAACAAGCTTCAATCAATTTAAAAAGTGTATTTTGCCAAGGTGAAGGGCACACCTGTGATACAGCTTCAGGAGGTCCTGAGGACATGTGCCCAAGGCGGCCGGGGTACAGCCTGCTTTATACGTTTTAGGGAAATACAATTCATCAATAAATACCTATAAAATGTATATTCTTCCATCTGGAAGGGTGAGACAACTCAAAGTGGGGGACGAGGAGCTTCCAGGTCGTAGGTGGATTTAAACATACTCTGATTGGGAATAGGTGAAAGAGTTACTATCACTAGAAAGGAGGTCTGGGTTAAGATAAGGGTTTGTGGAGACCAAGGTTTTATCATGCAGGTGAAGCTTTCAGGCAGCAGGCTCTAGAGAGAACAGATTGTGTTTCTTATCAGACCTAAGGCCTACATTGATGTTGATGCTGGAGAGTGTAATGAAGCATGTCTGATCCCCACATCCTGTCATCATGGCCCCAATCAGTCTTTCGGGTTCAATTTTAGGGGGGCCCGGGCCGAGGAGGGAGTGCATTTAAATGGTTGCAGGGGGCCTTCAAATTTTATTTTTGGTTGACACCATCTTTCTAAATAAAGCAGAGCCCTTGCTGAGGGAGGGCACCCAGAAGAGCATTTGGGAGCAAAGGTGACTCCAAGAGCCCGAGACCTAGAAGACACAGAACTGGGAGAGAGATCCAAGATGGCTGATCACTAGCAGCTCGGGATTGTAGCTCCCATTGAAAGCGCAAAGAAGGAGAGGACGCCACACCTTCACATGAATTCTTGTTGCTCACGCACCAGGAGATTCCCAGCGGAGGAGCCCCACGGGTCGCCAGCGCGACTCTTGTGACCGGCGAGGCGGTTTTGCCGGCGCCTCGGAGCGTCAGTTCTCGGTGCAGAGTCGGAAAAGCACCATCAATCTTAACGCCGCTGATTTAGTCGGTGCAGTGGGTTGCTCAGATTTCGGCGCTGAGAATCAGTAAGTTGGACGTCCACTCAGAAACCCAATTACAAAGACGGTAATTATAAAGACCACAGATGGATAAATCTACAACGAAGGGAAGAAAACGGTCAAAAAAGGCTGAGAATACCCAAGATCAGAGCGCCTCTTCCTCAGCAGGGGATCCCAGTTCCTCACCAGCAACGAAACAAGGCTTGATGGAGAACGAATGGGTTCCAATTACAGAAGCAGGCTTCAAAACGTGGATAATAAGAAACTTCTGTGAATTAAAAGAACTTGTTATAACACAATCTAAAGAAACTAAGAACTTTGAAAAAAGGTTTGACGAAATGTCAACAAGAATACAAAATTTAGAGAGGAAAATAAGTGAATTGATGGAGCTGAAAAACACAATACGAGAACTACGTGAAGTATGCACAAGTTTTAACAGCCGAATTGATCAAGCAGAAGAAAGGATATCAGAGGTCGAAGATCAACTCAATGAAATAAAACAAGAAGACAAGACGAGAGAAAAGAGGATAAAAAGGAACAAGCAAAGTCTCCAAGAAATATGGGACTATGTGAAAAGACCTAATCTACGCTTGATAGGTGTACCTGAATGTGATGAAGAGAATGAATCCAAGCTGGAAAATACGCTTCAGGACATTATTCAGGAAAATTTTCCCAGCCTAGTAAGGCAGGATAATATTCAACTCCAGGTAATACAGAGAACACCACAGAGATATTCCTTAAGAAGAGCAACTCCAAGGCACATAATCGTCAGATTCACCAGGGTTGAAATGAAGGAGAAAATACTAAGGGCAGCCAGAGAGAAAGGTCAGGTTACCCACGGAGGAAAGCCTATCAGACTTACAGCAGATCTCTCAGCAGAAACCCTACAAGCCAGAAGAGAGTGGGGGCCAATATTCAACATCCTTAAAGAAAAGAACTTTCAACCCAGAATTTCACATCCAGCCAAGCTAAGCTTCACATGTGAAGGAAAAATAAAGTTTTTTGTGAATAAGCAAGCACTCAGAGATTTCATCACCACCAGGCCTGCTTTGCAAGAACTTCTGAAAGAACCACTTCACATATGAAAGGAACAAACAGTATCAGCCTTTCTAAAAAAATTATCAAAAAGAGCATCAATATAATGAAGAATTTACATCAACTAATGGACAAAATAGCCAGCTAATGACAGTATTAAACTCACATATATTATTATTAATTCTAAATTTAAATTGACTAAATCCCCCAATCCAAAGACAGGCAATTTGAATAAAAAACTAAAACCCATCAGTATGCTGCATCCAGATCCATCTCACATTCAAGGATACACAAAGACTCTAAACAAGGGATGGAGAAAGATTTACCAACCAAACAGAGAGCTAAAATAAATAAATAAAAAGCAGAAGTTACAATTAAGCAACAAAGATCAAAAGAAGCAAAGAAGGACATTATATAATGATAAAAGGATCAATGCAACAACAAGAAGAGCTAAAGATCCTAAATATATACGCACCCAATACAGGAATACCTAGACATACAGGACTTATAAAGAGACTTAGACTCCCACATAATAATAGTGGGAGACTTCAACATTAATATTAGACAGATCAATGAGACAGAAAATTAACAACGATATTCAGGTCTTGAACTCAGATCTGGAACAAGTAAATGTAATTAACATTTATAGAACTCTCCACTTTAAATATACAAAATACACACTCTTATCAGTACCACATCATATCAATTTAGAAGTTTAAATGAAATCTTGGTTGGCTCCTTGTTTGTTATTCTCTTCCCTCATTTTCTTTCATGTCTCCATTATTAAGGACAATTATAGGCATACCCATATTTGGACTGCATTCTAGCCTGGGCAATAAAGCAATACCCCCATCCTCTCTCCCTCTTCCTCTTTCTCTTTCTTCCTTTTCTTTATTCAAAAAAAAAAAAAAAAAAAAAAAAAAAAGACACAGAACTGGGGGCCCAGACACAAGCAAACGATTAGGAATGCTACAAAATCAAACCGATGCCAAGGACCCCCTCAAACTCAATGCTGTGGTATTTTCCTGGGGTTATAAGCTGCCCCATCCCCCCTGCTGACTCCCAGCTCCATCCCTCCTCCTGCCTGCATCTCCCCTTCCTACAGGTCCTGGGGCAGGAGCAGAGGCTGACCCGGAAGTGCTCTGCCCCAGCAGCTAAATGTGAGGAGGCCGCAAGTGGCCTATCCGGCCCTGGAGAGGGGCCTGCACTCACCTGCAGGACATTAGACACCAGCCTTTCTCCAGAACCAACCAAGCAGAGCAGAGAGGAAGGGCTTCGAGCAGAGTGGAAGGGCTTAATTGAGGCTTAACACACATCCCCCATCCCACTAGCAATTAGGCTTTCCTTCACCTCCCAGAGAGAATGGATCACAGACTCACAGCCCCTGGCAGCTGGGAGGGTCCAGGGAGGCCTCTCCTTTAGCAGAGGAGAAACCCAGGGGCCAGGGTAGTGATTTGCCAAGGATGGTGCATAGCCAGGTAGGAAGCAGCAGACTCTGGAGTCAACCATACGTGGGTGCAGCACCCTCCCAGCACCCTTCTTATCAGCTGCAAGACCCCAGCCCAGCCACTCAGGCCTTCAAACCCCTCCTCTATACAAAGGACACAACCGTCAGGGCTGCCAGGACTGATGCAAACAGGGTTCTCCCTGGAGTGTGCTCACACCCATTGGTGACAGAGCTAGTACAGGAACCCAGGTGTCCCACTTCCCAGCCTAGCCTGGGACTACTCCACGCATGACCAGAGCATGCCCCTCTCAGAAAAGTCCTTTGCCCTCTACTCTTCAGAAATGTTGAAAATTAGCAGGGCACAATGGCTCGTGCCCATAATCCCAGTACTCCAGAAGGCTGAGGCAAGAGGATCACTTGGGCCCAAGAGTTCGAGACCAGCCTGGACAACATAGTGAGACTCTGTCTCTCTTTTAAAAATAAAAGTTGAAAATTCACAGGAAGTCATCGCTGTTTAACCCTTGGCCTAAACCCACATTAAAGGTATACCCTGCTGGAGAACCAGCCTGAGGGAAGAGCTGACAGAGAGCTGTTCCTGTGGCCCTTGTCAGCCGCAGCCACCCGGCGAGGATATAGCCATGCTGCCCCCTAAAAGCAGTCCTTTCCTTGTTTGGCAAAGGATTGTTCCTGCTAATATCTTGCATCCCACTTTCTATGCCCTGAGCAGCCATGAATGTGACTCATGTGAAGGGTAGGGAAGCGAGCCTCCATTCCCAGGTTCTCCCAAACTTTGGGGATTTACCAGAGGCCCCCAGCCTACCCCCCTGTACAGAGTCTAAATCTTGGGTTGAAGAAATGGTAAGAGACCTCCCTGGAGATAAGCCCGGAGATATGAGGAAAATCTCCAGACCCCCCTCTCTCTCATCTGCTTTCTTCCAAACCTCAGACATCTGAGATGATCGCTCCAGACGGGTGATGGACACACAGAATCCCACCCCAGCCCATGCCTAGCTCCTTACCCCAACACCAGAGCTTCTTAATTCTCCCTGAGCTGGCCTTGCCAGCACTGGAAACTTCAGAGAGAAACTGCAGAGAAAGAACAGGTGACAGGGAAGGGGGACAGGGCAGAGGTCATCCAAGAAAGCTAGCTCAGTTTACAAGCCTATGTCAGGGGCCCATACAGACTCTCCTCCAGCCTCAGGAGCAGTCAAGATAACATTACCGGCAGCTGCGTCTCAGGAAAGGTTTGGCAATTAAACATCCTGCTTCCAAACCCTTTACTTGGGGTTATGTTTCATGGGTGGAGTTTCTCTTCTTTCTGGATTTTAAAAACCCAGGGATTCTATTTCCCCTGTCTCCAGCCATTTCAGACAGATGGTAGGCGTCTATGATGGCTGCCTAGAGGCTAACAACTGCTTCCAGCTCCCCTCTAGGTCAGCCCAGACTGAGGAGATACAGGGGCTCAGGCCCTCCCACCATGCTCACCCTTGATGGAGGAGTGGAATCATTACCACAGACACCGCGTGGGAACTCTCGCTGCACACCCGGCGCGACGTTCTAGCCCAGCCAGCCCTACCCATCCTGAGGTCATCTTGGGCTGCCTTCTCTCTGCTTAGCTCACAAGGCCCAGCAATGTCTGAGGCTTCCAAAATCGCCTTCCCAGTGGGTGCTTCTATCCTCTATTAGCCTTGCTCCTTTCAACAAGAAAATGACTTGATGCAAACCAGACTTTGAGTGCAGCTCCAGAGCCCTGAGAATGACGCCCAGCCTAGTTCCTGTGGAGGGATGGCCATGATCTGATCCCAGCTGGGACCAATTAGCAATTGCAAATGTACAGCCCAACCATTCCTAGAAGGCCTAGGCCCCACCTTGTATTTAATTAGAAAGTGCTGGCCTGGCGTGGTGGCTCACACCTGTAATCCCAGCACTTTGGGAGGCTGAGGTGGGCGGATCACAAGATCAAGAGATCGAGACCATCCTGGCCAACATGGTGAAACCCCGTCTCTACTAAAAATACAAAAATTAGCTGGGCATGGTGGCACGTGCCTGTAGTCCCAGCTACTCAGGAGGCTGAGGCAGGAGACTCGCTTGAACCCAGGAGGCGGAGGTTTCGGTGAGCGGAGATCACGCCACTGCACTCCAGCCTGGTGACAGAGTGAGACTGTCTCAAAAAAACAAAACAAAACAAAACAAGAAAGTGCTGGGAAGTAACTGTTGCCCCCTTGGCTACAAAACATACAGTGAGAGCAAGGAGTTAGGAACTATGGAGAGACTTGTATGTCTCCGTGGTACTGTGGTTCCATTTACTGAGGAAGGCTTACTTTCCCTGAACCCCTACCAGCTGCCCCTGACCCCAGGCCCCAGGCCAAATAGAAACTCAAAGGCAATTTTCCTTCACCTGCTTACATAGCCGTGGGGCTGGGACCAGCTGGCTGCCCTAGGGCCATTGCATACAGATGAAAAAGTTTCTCACTGCCCAGTGGTTCCCTAGTCAAGTGGACAACTAGGTGTGAAATCGAACCTATACTTCATACCCCAAACTGTGCACCCTGGCTCAGGACTGCAGCCACATCGAGAAAAGCGTGCCTTATTCTAATGTACACACGCCTTATTCCCTTGGATGGGCCGTCACTGCTCTCGAGGGTCCTTGCGGTCATATGATCTCTTCAGGACCCCCAGCTCTTTAACTTATCCAGATCCTCAGAGTCTGGGGATGCAGGGATAGCTAAGATTTAGGACTGACTGCTAAAGCATATGGTCCTAGAAATCAACATGAACATGACTGAACAGCCAGGAAAAGGGAGTTCACGTTTGGGGACACGATCACTGTTCTGGCTTCCTGGTGGAGTTCATCACGTCAGGCTCTTACCCAAGAAGATGATGCCAGCCCGTCTAAGGTACTAATAAGCTCTCAACTTCCATTCAAAGTGCCCCATGTACAAGGTTCTATCATGGGGGGTTGGTAAGAACAGGGCACATATGCTCCAAATTAGTCCAGGCTGGTCCCCTAGATGCAGAGCACCCAGCAGGGCAGAGGACTCCAGGACTGCTGCTCCCCGTGTGAGTGGCCAATGCCCCATCTTCTCCCTGCTGTAGCCCACTACACCCCACGGGGAAGCAGTAAAGGCCCTGGTGTTTAAGACCCCTTCTTTTTTTTTTTTTTTTGAGACAGGGTCTGGCTCTGTCACCCAGTCTGGAGAGCAGTGGCGCGATCTCAGCTCACTGCAACCTCCACCTCCCGGGTTCGAGTGATTCTCCTGCTTCAGCCTCCCGAGTAGCTGGGATTACAGGCGCATGCCATCACACCTGGTTAAGTTTCGTATTTTTAATAGAGACAAGGTTTCACCATGTTGGCCAGGCTGGTTTGTAATTCCTTGCCTCAAGTGATCCACCTACCTCAGCCTCCCAAAGGGCTGGCATTACAGGTGTGAGCCACTGCACCCAGCCTAAAGAGCCCTCATGACATGGCCGCACCAAGATAAAAATCACCCCAGAGTTCCAACATCTGATCTGGGTCCCCGCTAGCCTGGCCAGACTGTGACCATCCCGTGTGGTGCTCATAGTATGCGTTCCATGATTAGTCCATTACTGTATCTGCCTTCGTTTGCTAATTGTTAGCTCAGCACAGGCAGCTTGACCCAGGCTGTGTCGGTCTCTGTTTAACGTGAGTGAGTCTATCTCCCTCCCAGGTCTCCCTGTCAGCAGAAACTAGCTTCCTCTTCTCCCCCGAGGCTCACTAGGCCTGCCACTCTGCTGGACACACTGAGGCAATGACTGGCTGATCTACTGCCAGTCAAATTCACTGGCTCTGAAATGCCAAAAAGGTGGCTAGTAGCAACAGTTGGAGACTGCCCCCATTCCCAGAAGCAACTTGCTGGTGGCCTAGGAGCAGAATACAAACACATCTTTGCCAACCCAAAACCCTGCCAGCAAAATCAAGTTCAACGGCCTGTGGCCACTTGGCTAAGGCTTCTGAGCTCAGCCTGCGAATGATGAGGACCCTCAGGGTAGGGCCCTATTAAAATTCCAACCCCTCCTCTAGAATGGGTGTTCATTCTTAGGGTCGGGGGGTGGGGGGAGGTGATGCTGCAGATTTGGGGGACAGCCACCACTTAGAAGCCTGGATGTGGCGGAGGGTGACCTCCATGGTAACACACACTCACAGGCTGACTAATGACCAGGCAGTAGGACTTTTCTAGTCCTCTGACCATCTGACACCAGGACTTTGTATTCAGAAGCAGTCATAGTAAATGCAGCAGAAGCGAACCCCAGAAGGGGTCTGGGAGTTGGAGGGGGTATAATGTGCTGGGGGAAGGCGCCTCCCACAACCACACATCCACACCAGCTGCCTCCAAAACACAGAAGCTTCCCCTGCAGACCTGGGCCAGATGGACCTTCTCTGGGGAAAAGAGTTTCTAAAAGAGACTCAGAGGAGGGGACAATGGCAGATGCTTCTACAGTATGGAGCATCATTCGAGAGTGTGTAGCAGGTACCCATCACACCCAGTGCCTGTCTTTGTTTGCAGGAATCATGGGTCTCCTTCTTTGATTCATTCATTCAAGAGAGAGAGTCTCACTCTCACCCAGGCTGGAGTTCAGTGGGGCCATCTCAGCTCACTGCAACCTCCACCTCCTGGGTTCAAGCGATTTTCCAGCCTCAGCCTCTGCAGTAGCTGGGATTACAGGCATGTGTCACCACACCAGGCTTTTTCTTTTTTTGCATTTTAGTAGAGACGGAGTTTCACCATGTTAGCCAGGCTGGTCTTAAACTCCTGATCTCAGGTGATAGGCCTGCCTAAGCCTCCCAAAGTGCTGGGATTACAGGCATGAGCCACCTCATCCGGCCCCACTATTTATTTAAATGGGAGGGTAATGAGTAGGTGAGAGGGTCTGGAAGAAGCCTCCCTACCGCTGGAGCATCTATTTATTACCTTGCAGAATGAAGATCACGGTAGTTATCTTTGGGAGGCTATTGTGATGATTCAGGGAGCTGACCTTGTGTCTCCTGATTAGAATGGAAGCCTCCAGAAGGTGGATCTTGGCATCCTAGTGCTCAGCACTGCACTTGATACCTAAGAGATGCTCACTTGCTATTGCTTTCATCAGTGAAAGAACAAAGCAACCAATGAATACCCAGAGAGTGCTGACCTTGCGCCTGGTTTGGTACCAACCTAAAGAGAAGACGAGGCAAAGCGTCCAACCTCCAGGCCCTGACAGCCTAGCAGGGGCAGCGGGACTCACACTGACAAATCATGGCAGGAAAAGTGCAAGATGAGTAACGGAGTGCCACGAAGCGGGCCTCCCAAGGGACCAGGGGCCTTTTCTTGGCTTCACAGAGGAGGAAGATGACTTGAAATTCAAATCTATCCACTTGACGGATTTGAATTTTAATCCACACAGGTCCCTCCTGAGTGAGTGAGGGTTTCCTCAGCTGCGAAGTGTGGTTTATAATGGCAGCGTCCCGGTATATGTGATGATACGCATGGGGCACTCGGCACAGGGCCTGGCAATGCAGAAAGTGGCCCAATGACTGTGGGCTATTTAGACACTCAGGAAATGAATGGACTTCTTCCCATTTGCTGTGAAACTTGGATCATGACACTATGACTAGAAATAGGAGGGGAGCAAGAAGTAGGGCACAGGGACACGGGGACACACACACACACACACACACACACACACACACACACACACACAGAGCAGTGCTGGAACCACTACTAATACCAAGGCCAGCCTGGGAGAGCAGAGGAGCAAAAAATAGCTCTGCTGCCCAGTGCTGGGAAAACAATGGCGGTCCCCAGGAGCGCCCGCTGAAAGGATGAACGTGCTGGGCTGGCCCCTCTGGGGCTGGACACTTTTTCTTTTCTTCATGTTTTCCTGGAGGGGAAATGAGTGTATCAACTAGGAACTCTCACAATCCTACATGGACCTTTCAAAAGTTAGGCAGTTACAGCTCTGTCCTTAGAGCCCCCAGACTGAGAAGAAAAACAGCCTGAAGTGTCAGCTCTGCCAAACCTTCTTCCACGCACAAACAACGGGATCGATGGATCCAGAATAACAGAAACACAAACGGCCATGCCAATGTATTGAGTACTGACTACGTTCCAGGCATTGCTAAGCACTTTGTTCAAATTATCTCACTTACTCTTTACAATAATCCTACAAGAAACGTGTTGTTACTGTCTCCAGTTCATAAACGAAGAAACCAGGGCCCAGAGAGGTCAGTGGTCTAAGAGAGGTCATCATATCTGTAGCAAGTAATGAAGCTCAGATTCAAATGCAGCCCTTCCCTCTACAGCCTGAACACTTGGTTGTCTTAAATAAGGACAGCAGACTGCCTGGAACAAGACAGAGTCCCTGCCATAAGATTTGCCTTGGTGGTTCAGCTAGCTCTGTCAATTGGTGACAGTGACGAAGCTCTATCTGTCAACACTGAGGCAGGTGGCTAGGGATCCCTGTGTGGGGATCAGCACTCTATTTTGCATAGTTTAAAATCAATCAGTTCAGTTTCGTAAAAAGTTATTATTCTCTCTGAGCCTCCGTTTCCCATCCATAAAAAGTGAAGATTAATGAGAACACAAAACAACCACAGTGCCCGCGACACTGTAGGTGCTTAGTAAACGTGACTTCCCTTCCCCTGCAAAGTGCCCGGCACAGTCTTTTGCACGCTGTGAATTTTAGTCTCTTCCCCTAGAAGATTCTAGGGCACCAATAAGTGTTGGGCCTAGAAAGGAACTCACTTTGCAATCACAGAGTTCTGGGCATGTCCCCACTGGGACGTTCTCCAGAGCACCAGAGAGCATGTGCTAGGATCTTTGTATATTCCTCTTTCCAACCCTGCCACCACCCTCTGGTCCCAAGCCAGCTGGGCAGAGCAAACAATGGCTGACCACCTCGGGCCAGCAGGCACTCCAATGGAGAGGCCCAGCAGTGGACAGTGGACATCTTGGGTCATGCCCAGGAGCCCAGAGAGAGCGATGGTGTGCCTAGGCTTTGGGGGATGAGGCTCACCTTGCAGTGGAAATTAGGGAGAAAAGCTCAATGCTCATGGACATTCAGGAGCTAGAGTCCTGGAAATTAAACAAATGTGTCCTCTACTGAATCATCAAAAGAATTACACTCCTGGGCTTCCAAAGGGCTTGGAAACAACCCAGTGGGTCTAGGAAAGAGTCAGAAAAGGGGATCCTCATTCCACACACTCCCAAATCAATGACGGATCCAGGCCTACTGATCCTGACACACACATCCTGCAAACGTGCCCCACTCCATTGCCACACCCTGGAGAGACTGGCAAAGGTTAACACACACAGCTTGGTTTCCTCTTCCCGGGAAACACAGCAGCCAGAGGCCGGCAGCCACCTCCACACACAGCCTGCAAGGGAAGTGACCCCTGCGCTTCCTCCCTACCATCTGACATACTCACATCTTCCTCTCTGCTGTGCTCAGCAAAACTCAACTTTTGACACAGGCAAATCGCTGCCATTAGGAATTTCATTGCTTGGGAGAGACCGGAACATCTTTTTGGAGAGCTTTGTGGCAATTTCTATTGTCAAACTTATATTGCCTTTGAGTTAGCAATTTTTTTTTTTTTTTTTTTTTTTTTTGAGCCGGAGTTTTGCTCTTGTTACCCAGGCTGGAGTGCAATGGCGCGATCTCGGCTCACCACAACCTCTGCCTCCTGGGTTCAGGCAATTCTCCTGCCTCAGCCTCCTGAGTAGCTGGGATTACAGGCACGCGCCACCATGCCCAGCTAATTTTTTGTATTTTTTAGTAGAGACGGGGTTTCACCATGTTGACCAGGATGGTCTCGATCTCTTGACCTTGTGATCCACCCGCCTCGGCCTCCCAAAGTGCTGGGATTACAGGCTTGAGCCACCGCGCCCGGCCTGAGTTAGCAATTTGACCGCTAAGAATTTATTCATGCAATTGTGTGTACACATGTATGTGTATATATATGTGTGTGTGTATGTATGTATATAAAGATAAGGAGTATTGAATGTCTATTGATAAAAAAAGGTCAAATAAATTATGGTTCATATACTTACTAAAGATAAGGTGGACTTTTCTATATCATTATGGCAAAAGGTCTATATTATATTGAGAAAAGAAAAAAGATCACAAACTATGTATACTGTATGACTATGTCTAACTGGACTGTATGGGGGGAGGTTTGCATATGTGTATGTCTATGTACATTCAAAAGAAAAAATACAACAAACTGATAATCATGGTTATCTGCAGGGAATGAAAGAGAAGAGAAATGGGAATGGTTTCGATGTCTACTTTATAGATTTCTTCTTTTTCTTTTTAGAGACAGAGTCTTGCTCTGTTGCCCAGGCTGCAATACAGTGACACGATCATGGCTCAATGCAGCCTTGAACTCACAGGCTCAAGCAGTCCTCCTGCCTCAGCCTCCCCAGTAGCTGGGACTATCGGCATGTGCCACCATGCTTGGATAATTTATAAACTTTTTTTGTAGAGATGGGGTCTTGTTATGTTGCCCAGGCTGATCTCAAACTCTGAGCCTCAAGTGATCCTCCCACCTCAGCCTCCCAAAGTGCTGGGATTACAGGTGTGAGCCACCATGCCCAGCCAACATTTCTATATGATTTCATTTCTTTTGAACATGTATAGCTTTCATAATTCCATCTTAGAAAGTAACTGAGTCCTCTGAGACAGTCCTCTGGCTCATGCCAGCTCCTGGATGTTGTGCTGACATCCAGCATTTGCTCATTCTTGCGGGGCTATAGGGAATTTCAGGTTCAATGCTGAGCTCTTGAAGCCAAGGTCTACAACCCTGGCTGCACATTATAATCACCTGGGGTGCTTTAAAAAACACTACAGGACTTAAATCAGAATCTTGGAAGGTAGGGTAGGCACTGATAGTTTTAAGAGCTCCCCAGGTGGATCTATGGGTTGTTCCAGGGTTGAGAACCACTAACCTAAACCAACATCAAAAAGACCACTGAAGTAGCTAAAAAAAAAAACCACACTTTTAACAGAAAGCAATATTACAGAGTAATTTGTACTACTAAGAGTTAGCTCTGCCTTCAAGATATCTAGTTGGTTAGGGAGTTGGTACTGGGTGCTTTTTCTCAAAGTTCTACTTCCAGTTTTGGAATTAATCAGCTCAAAGTAGGGAAAGCAAACAAGGAGATTCAGCTTCCTTCGTTCTGAGCTGTGGCTGTGCCAGGGCTTTCGTTGGCAGCCTGTGCCCACCCGTGTCTGTGGGTTTCATCAGCCACTAAGGGGTCAGAGTCCAGCCCTTCTCGGCTCCAGGAAGAACAGCTGAAAGAACTAGAGGCACTCAGTCCAGAGGAGGTATTTAAGAGACATATGATAGCTGGTTTCAATTTTTTTTTTTTTTGAGACAGAATCTTGCTCTGTCACCCAGGCTGGAGTGCAGTGGCACAATCTCAGCTCAATGCAACCCCCGCCTCCCAGGTTCAAGTGATTCTCCCGCCTCAGCTTCCTGAGTAGCTGGAATTACAGGCACCTGTCGCCAAGCCCAGCTAATTTTGTTTTTGTATTTTTAATAGAGACTGGGTTTCACCATGTTGGTCAGGCTGGTCTCGAACTCCTAACATCATGATCTGCCTGCCTTGGCCTCCTGAAGTGCTGGGATTACAGGCATGAGCCACTGCGCCTGGCTGGTTTTAAATATTTAAAGGACTCTCAAAATGTGAAGTTCAGCTCTTGTCCCTGAAGGAAGGCAGTGGATAACGAATGGACGCGATGGGGAAGCAGGTCTCTGCCTGATGTCAGCAAGAACTTTCCAGTCATCGGTTGTCCAATCCAACTAGATCCCCTCCCACCCAACTTCCAACTCCACAAAGCCAGAAACACTTATAAAGTTTTAAGCAAAATCCACTGGGAATGCAGCTCCTGTAACGAAAAGAAGCTTTCTGCTCTCGACAAATAATACTCTGAGCACCGGCTGAGTGCCAGGCTCTGCGCTAGGTGCTAAAAATGAAAGCAGTAAGCTAGACAGGGTCTGTTGCCATGGAGCTTACATGGGAGGCAACAGACAATATATAAGATCATTTCTGACGACCCCAATAAAATAGGGTGCTGTGATAGAAACTGCAGGGAGGCAGCTGCTTTAGACTGATGGTCAGGGGAGGCATCCCTGGAGTGAGGATGTTTCAGCTGAGACCCAAATACAGAAGGCAAAATGCAGCAGGCCAACTGGGGAGATGGGGAGTGCGGGGCTCAGTCTGACTCCATATAGAATGAGAAGGATCTCATATCACATACAAAAATTAACTTGAAATAGATCAGAGACCTAAATGTGAGAGATAAAACTATTGAAGTCTTGGAAACATAGCACAAATCTTCATGACCTTGAATTAGTCAAGGGTTTCTAAGACATGACACCAAAACCACAGCTCAAAGACAAATAAACAAATTGGACTTCATTAAAACAAAAAACTTCTGTGTTTCAAAAGACATCAGTGAGAAAGGAAAAGGATAATTCCCCAGAATGGGGGAAAATATTTACAAGTCATTTGCAAATATTCTAGACAAAGGACTTATATTTGGAATAAAGAACTCTTAGAAATTGTGGTATATGGGCAGAGCGCGGTGGATCATGCCTGTAATTCCAGCACTTTTGGGAGGCTGAGGTGGGTGGATCACCTGAGCTCAAGAGTTCGAGACCAGCCTGACCAACATGGTGAAACCCTGTCTCTACTAAAAATACAAAAATTAGCTGGGCATGGTGGCAGATGCCTGTAATCCCAGCTACGACGCAGGAGAATCACTTGAATCCAGGAGGCGGAGGTTGTGGTGAACTGAGATCACACCACTGCACTCTAGCCTGGGCAACAGAGCAAGACTCTGTTAAAAAAGAAAAAAAGAAATTGTGGTACATATATATATATATATGTTATATATGTATATATACATATACATACACACACACACACACACACACACACTCACACACACACATGCACACACAGTGGAATATTATTCAACCTTAACGAAAGATATCCTGGCATTTGACAACATGAATGAACTTGGAGGACATTATGCTAAGTGAAATAAGCCAGATAAAGAAAGAAAAAGACCGTGTGATCTCATATATGAAATCTAAAGCCAAATACATAGAAGCAGAGAATAGAAGGGTGGTTACAGGAGTGAGGAGGTGGGGAAAATGGCAGATGTTGGTCAAAGGATACAAAGTTGCAGTATACAGAATGAATCTGTCTGGACATTTACAGCTTGAGGACTACCATCACTAATACCATATCACATACAGGAGCTATGCCAAGGGTCAATTTTAGTGCTCTCACCACACACACAGACAAAATAAATAACTACGTAAAGGATTGCTTGACTGTAGTAATCATTTCATTATGTATCATATCTTAAAACATGTTGTACACCTGAAATATATATAACTTTTATTAAAAAAGAAGTCCTACAACTCAATAATAAAAAGATATAACCCAATTTTATAATGGGCAAAGGATCTGAATAGATTTTTTTCCAAAGAGGAGGTACAAATGGCCAATAAAAACATGAAAAGATGCTCAAAGTCATTAGCAATTAGGAAAATGTAAATCAAACCACAGCGAAGTATCATTTCACATGCACTAGGATGACTAGAATCAAACACGCAGATAAGCGAGGGCTAGGATGTAGAGACATTCACATCTGCATACACTGCGGGCAGGAATGTAAAATCGTTCTGCTGCCTTGGAAAATAGCCTATCAGCTCCTCAGATGGTTAAACACAGAGTCACCAGATGACTCAGCAATTCCATTCTGAGGCAACTACCCAAGAGAAATGAAAACTTACATCCACACAAAAACGTGTATGCAAATGTTCATGGTAGTATTATATGATATACATTATGTAATATTATCCAAGAACTAAAACATGAAAATAAGAACTCAAATGTTTACTCCACGAGGAACGGACAAATGTGGCACATCTATACAACAGAAGATTATTCTTTTTTTTTTAACTTTTATTTGAGGTTTGGGGGTGCATGTGAAGGTTTGTTACACAGGTAAACTTGTGTCATGGGGGTTTGTTGTATAGATTATCTCATCACCCAGGTATAAAGTCCAGTACCCAACAGTTGTCTTTTCTGCTCCTCTTCCCCCTCCCACCCCCCACCCTAAAGTAGGCCTCAGTATCTGTTGTTTCCCTCTTTGTGTTCAGGAGTTCCTGTGCTCTGTCACGCAGGCTGGAGTGCAGTGGCATCACCTTGGCTCACTGCAATCTCTGCCTCCCAGGGTCAAGCAGTTCTCCTGCCTCAGCCTCCCAAGTAGCTGGGATCACAGATGTGTACCATCACACCTGGCTAATTTTTGTGTTTTTAGTAGAGACGTGGTTTTGCCATGTTGGCCAGGCCGGTCTTGAACCCTGGTCTCGTGTGATCTGCCTATCTTGGCCTTCCAAAGTGCTGGGATTACAGACATGAGCCACCATGTCCTACCTGTGTTCATAAGTTCTTATCATTTAGCTTCCCCTTACAAGTGAGAACACATGGTATTTGGTTTTCAGTTCCTATGTCATGGAATATTATTCAGTTATGAAAAAGAATGAAGTTCTGATACATGCTACAACATGGATGAATCTTGAAAATGTTAGGCTAAGTGAAAGAAGCCAGACACAAGTGACCACATATTGTATGACTCCATTTATGTGAAATGTTCAGAACAGGCAAATATATAGAGACAGAAAGTAGATTAGCAATTGCCAAGAGCTAGGGGTGGGTAGGTGGCTGTCAGGGGAAATAAGGAGGCAGCTAGTGGAGCCTCTTTCTGGGGTGATGAAAATGTTCAAAAATGACTGTGGTTGGTAGTTGCACTCTCTATAAATGAACTAAAAGCCATTGAATTATACACTTCAGATGGTTGCATTGTATGATATGAATTCCATTTCAACAAAGCTATTCTTTGAAAAGTTAGAAGGGAGACAGTGTACCTTAGTTAAGGGCTTCTTGTCAGAAAGAACTCTACTTCTCCATCTTCTCAGCCTGTCTAATTCCTGCAAGATCCAATCAAGACCACCACCTCCCAGAAACCTCCCTGGATTTCCTCAGCCCTGGTGTTCCCTCTGCCCCCTCCTCTGGTGCACAGCATGTTTGTGTGGGTAGAGATCATGGTATGCCCATGAATCTGGGGGAAATGTCTGCTGGACCTCTGCGATCATCTCTGCAACGATCACACTGCCCATCAGCAACTCTGGCTCACAGCAGCAGAGTTGTGCCTGGCTGGTTAAGGAGAAAGCCTGACTTTAAGAGAACACACCTGGCTCCCCAGGCTCAGCCAGAAAAAAAAAAAACTGGCTCTCTAACACTGAGAACTGGAAAGAACTGATTCCTGAAATATCCTACTCCCTTTACCTGGGGAGATCAGTGGCCCCGGCAGACCCTGGCGTGCAGTAAAAACTTTCCAATCATGCGGCAAAACTGGGAACGCCATCAGCTCCCATTTGGCCTCCAGGATGGAGAAACTGCACTTAAAACCCACTAACCCTGTTCTGACACTGGAAGAGCCTACGACTAGGTGAAACTGGCTCACCTTCTCTAGAAACATGTTTCAACCCCAGTTCTCAGTTCTGATGGTGGGCTTGGCCCAGCCTTCTTCCATGTGATCTCACCCACCCTCCACACCTTCTCCAGACCTCACTGGGTCCCCCTCGACCCACATTCTCCCCTCCTCTGAAACCCTTACAGGGCACCTGTAACTACAGCGCCCACTTCAGCACTGGAGACTCAGATGGCCAATTCCATGCCTGACCGTTCCCCCAACCCATTCCCAGAATCATTCTCAACCGGATTACAAAGTCCTTGAAAGCGAATATTTGATCTGGGCTTCCTTTGTTTTCTCTACAGTGTCTAATGACATTGGTGGATCCTCAGTAAAGCCATGTTACTTGTCTGATAAAATCCAGTCCAGTCCAGTAAAGAAGGATTGGGTGCTTACCATGTGCTGGACTCTGTGCTAGTCACTGGCAACACAAAGTCAAATAAACTCCAGCTCCAGTCCCCGGGAGCTCTGGCATGGTGAGAAAGAGCAGTGCTAAGGGACAATGTGCTGAAAGGCTAGGTCGAGAGCTGTGCATGTTCCCAGGGAACCCCCGGAGAGGCACTACGCTGGAAGGCTTCCTAGCAGAGGTGATGCTGGAGTGACGATAAGGAAGGTAGGCTGGGTGAAGAGGGCAGGGTTATAGCGGTGGAAGGGTGCCCTAGGCAAAAGAAATCGCACAGACAAAGGCTGAGGGCTGGGGAGGGGCAAAATGCAGCCTGAGCTCGCTGGGAGAGCCAGGGCCAGCTGGGGTGGCCAGAGCCTCGAGCCCAAGGCAGTAAGAGGCAGGAAGCAAACTGAGTCCCAGCTCTGAGGCTTGAGGGATTGATGAGGGCAGAAGACGGAGGAGGGCAAGGGGGCGGAGAAGCACAAGGTCAAAGCCAGCTAATGTGTTCCTCCAGTGAAAAACTGGGCAGAGTTTGGGATTAGAGAGAGAGGAGAGAACAGGCATCAGGGAGATCTCAGGGCTGAAGAGGGAAGAGATGAAGATAAGGGAGCCCAGAAGGAGCCAAAGGGCCCCGGAGCAGGGGGGCAGGCGGGACAAGGAAGCCAGGCCTGGCAGCGAGAGTGTGGGCAGTGAAATGCGTGGGGTCCCTAGAGGAGGAAGGGAGATGGGAGCCCAGGAGGGGCTATTTGGAGATTGAGAAATCCCACCCGAAGGCTCTGGGCCCCCAGATGGAACACAGTCAGGATGCAATGGAGTGACTGGAATAGATCAGAGTGGGAGTGGGTTCCCAGGGAGACCCCAGTTCCAGGCAGGGCACAAAGTGCTTCACCTGCTCACTTTTGGACAGTTCAGAGTGACTAAGACCTTGAGGCATTCAATGTAGGGAGTGTTAGAGACTTTGCAAAACGAGAGAAACTAAGTGCCAGAAGTCAGTGACTTTGCTTTACGCTCAATTCGCTCCTAGGCACCGGATCTGAGAGCAAACCTTTTAAATCTCTCCTCCCTCTCCCAAACTTGGCTCAAAATGCAGAGCAATTGAAATGAGGGAAGGGGATTCTTTGGGGCCCCCAACCCGCTTCTCCCTGCCCCTTCCTGACATGTGGCCAGAGGGGACCCTCCTCTCGGCCACAGCCAACTCCAGGACATCATTTGCCCCCAGGTTCCCGAGGGAGGGGAATAAGGAACCTGCCAAGCTGGCTGTAAAGAGCCCTGCTCAGCGGCCAGGGCGGCCTGCCAGGGGCTGCATCTGGTCGGGCTTCCCGCCCCAATTCCCCGGTTCCTCATCAGACTGAGGCTGAGGTGAGAGGAGAAACACAGCCCGCCCTCCTCCCCCAGCGCCCCCTCAAAGTCACGTCATCCACGCATTCCCTGGGGAGGGCAGCCCCCTCCCTCTGACCTCAGCCTGTTTCACTTGGCCAGAGCCCACCCCCAGGGAGCCTGCCCCCTCCCCAAACCCTTGCTCACACCCAGGCCCATGCAGGGAAAGGCGTGAGCTATAGATTCCAGCCCTCCCAGGCTGCACACCAAAGCCCCAAATAAGGGGGTGGAGGGTAGGCGCCCCTCTCAGTCATGTCTTCTGAGATGGCAGCTAGGTTACAGAGGGTGGCTGGGGGCTGGGGCACATGGCCAGAACCTCCCTCTAAGTGGCATCTCCTCCCAGCTTCAACCAAAGGGTCAGGGCCAGGAGAAACAGGAAAGCCCAATGTGTAGAGCCATACGAATTCGGGGATTCAATCGTAGCTTTGCCTCTTAACTGGTGTAAGATCTTGGACAAATTAGCTCATTTCTCTGATCCTGCATTTCCTTGCCTACACAATGAGGGTGATAAGAGGGTATGCCTTGGATGGTTTGAGTGAGGACTAAATAGGATAATGCATCCAAAGCACTTAGCATGCCACAGAAAACACTTAATGTATAGTAGTTCATTCTTTTTTGTTTTATTTTGTTTTTCAAGACAGAGTCTCGCTCTATCAGCCAGGCTGGAGTGCAGTGGTATGGTCTTGGCTCACTGTAACCTCCACCTCCTGGATTCAAGCGATTCTCCTGCCTCCGCCTCCCGAGTAGCTGGGCTTACAGGCGTGCACCACTATGCCTGGCTAATTTTGTATTTTTGGTAGAGACAGGGTTTCGCCACGTTGGCCAGGCTGGTCTCGAACTCCTGACCTTAAGTGATCCACCCACCTCGGCCTCCCAAAGTGCTGGGATTACAAGCGTGAGCCACTGCACCTGGCCTTCTTTCATCTTTCTTATTTGACTTATTTGTATAGTTATTTCTCTTGGGTAATAGGCCATTGACCTTCTGGATGTTACACATACTGCGCACAAAAGCAACTTTATTAAACTTGTTATTTTTTGTTATTTGGAATATGCACTCTAAGCAAAGACAGGCTGCTTCCTATGCAGATGTAACCCCTGCTGTCCAAGTCCCCGCAGAAATTCTGGAGCTCTCATATAGCTGCACACATACACAGGTTCTTCCTGGCATCCTGCCAGGGCCCCCCACTCCCTAAGTCTAACACCAAACTCCTCGTTCAGCCTCACACGAGCTCTGCCCTGATGCACTGCTCAGCCTTGGGAAAGTGGGGTGGGGAACAGCATTTTCATGCCTATTAACAAGGAGGAACCCCAGGAAGCCCGGAGCAAGCTCAGGGCAGCCCCTTCCCAGGGAGGGTGAAGAAGCTTACTTCTAACTAACTCACAGCCCCAAAGGAAATTGATCTGAATACCACCACCCAGCCCCCTTAGAGAGTACCCCCCCTCTCCAGGGAACAATCCTCTAAACCCAAAGTCATGAGCTGAACCACCCAAAAGGAAAATTTTAAATGAGCCAAGAATATAAATAAGCATTTACCAAAGAAGAAATACACATGGCCAACCCATACATGCAAAGACACTCCATCATCTCACGTGTAACTGAAAAAAGCCAAATCAGAATGACAAGATGTTATTTCTTTTCTCTCTGACTGGCAAAAACAATCACGTCTGGTCGATCAGTGCTGCAGTTATGAGGAAATAGATAGGTCTCAGACTTCGTGGGAGGGAGCTGAATTCTTTTAGGAGGGCCATTTGCCAACATATATCAAAATGAGAACTGCAAACTGTTTGACCCACCAATTCCCCTGCTGGAAATTTATCTTGAGGAATACATTCACAAAAGTGGGTTATGTGTTCAAAGATGTTTTTGGCAGTATCCATCAAGTTGTCCTGAGAATCCTGAGAATAAATACTTTGCAAAGATCTCAAAAGCTAGGTAGCCTAGGTTTGCTGCCAGCAAGGGACGTGGAGGCAGTGAGAAGAGTGGGGTGGAGAAAAACTCACCTCTTTTGTGTAAGTCAGCTGGAAGGCAATGCTGGCTTTGTGTAAGACGGTGGCTTTCCTGATTCAGGACAGAGTCGACCCTTAACCTCCACCTTGATCAAGCCTGGCTTTAACCACTGCCCTTACAGTGTTGGGGGCATCATTCTGGCTGACCTCATCACAGAGCACCACCATTTCAAGGCAACCGAGGCACGGAGGGAGGCCACCCTCACAAGTTCCGTGTGCTAGACTCTGCGCTGGAGGCAGCCATACAGCATGGAGCCCGTGTAACCCATATACAGATCCTGGGGAAGGCTACAAGCCCATCCAACAGAAGAAGATGCAGAGGATCCGAAAGGGTCAGCGACTTGCCCAAGGTCACACAGCTGGGACATATTAACAGTAGAGCTTGAATTCCAATCCCTGTGGGAATGATTCCAAACCCTGTGTTTTGTCCCTGTCTTACGGTGTGGGCTTACTACAACTCACAGACTTTGGAAAGTTGAGGGAGCTTGCAAGCCTGGGGAATGGGAGGCAGGGAGGTGCCTGAAGACGTGGCTGAGATGAGGGAAAGAAGTGGGCAGGGGGCAGGCTTCAGCTGGGACAGCCATGCCAGGCCAGTACTCCTGCAGAGCAATGAAAAGATACATCTCAGCACCCACACCCTAATGCCTCACCCACGAATGTCCCCTGGGATGTGTCCCTCATGTTGTCCCCTGCCAGCTGACGGCCACTCCCTGACCCCTGGGAGGAAGTGTATTGGCCTGTGGGGCTATTTTGAAAACGTGAAGCTCTGAGGAATGCGCCTGACCTGGCACTCCCCTGGGAAGCCCCTCACCCACTGACTGGCTCAGACCAGGCACCTCCTTCTGCAGAAACCTCCAGGGCCCCCAAGGGGAGAGGGGGCAGGCATGGAGTTTGGTTCTGTCGGTGGCCTGGGGCTTTGATTTCCTTGTCTTTAAAATGGGAAGGCAGGAGGAAGGGCAGAGTTGGGAAATGACTGCAGGCTCTCCCTTAGCTTCTAATATTCTCTGTTTTCTAGGCTTTACTGAGGCTGGGGGAGGTTTATTTGGAGGAATGCTGAAGCAGTCCGAAGCTCAGCCCTTGCCCGATCAATTCCAGCTTCCAGCACAGAGGCTGCTGGGTCAGCCTGGAGGGGGAGTCACACAGCGTCCACCGAGCCTCTGGGCATGTGCCCGTCAGAACATCATCTTATCCTGATAGGAATCTGCTTCCTGCTAATGCCCTCCCACACCCACTAGTTCTGCCCCTGGGGCCACAGAAAATGGATCAAAATCCTCTCTTCAGAGAGAACATTCCACACAGCCCCTCTCCTGGTATCGCCTCTGCTTGAGGATAACCGGCCCCACTTCCTGAGGCTTCTGGTGACCGGTCCTGTGTCTCCACCACCCAGGCTGCCCTCCTATCCTGCTTTCATAAAATAAATGTACACTGGGAGCTGAATCCAGCCTTCACCTGTGTGGACCAGCTGTAGACAGGCAGAGAGGGCCGAATGCAAGCAGATTTCACCACGTCCCTCTCTCTAAAAATTTTTTTTTTTTTTGAGAGACAGTATCACTCTGTCACTCAGGCTGGAGTGCAGTGGTGCGATTTCTATTCATGTCAACCTCCACCTCCTGGGTTCAAGCAATTCTCATGCCTCAGACCCCTGAATAGCTGGGATTATAGGAGTGCACCACCACGCCCGGCTAATGTTTGTATTTTTGTAGTGATAGGGTTTTGCCAAGTTATCCTGGCTGGTCTTGAACTCCTGGGCTCAAGTAATTCACCTTCATTGGCCTCCCAAAGTGCTGAGCCGCTGTGCCCGGCCTCTCTCTAAACTTTCTAAATCCTAAACGTCTATGAATGCATTCCAAGAAATGTGAATTCTGTGAATGCATCCCCAGGATTTGGAGAGGCATTCAAACTGCCGCCTTCTGCTGGCTCGCAAACAACCCCAACCCTGACACCTCACACACCCGCGGCCATGAAAACCAAAGCTAGTGCTGCCTGCACTTAGGCCACTGATTCCATCAGGGTCCATTATTTATTTTTCCCCCCAGGACAGTATCATTTATTGAGAATTTACCCAAGGTATGATGGCTGTTAACAGGCGTTGCAGGGAGAAGGGAAAGGGGAGTTATTAATTAATGGATACAGAGTTTCAATTTTGCAAGAAGTGGATGTTTTATTCTTTATGATGCTAGTCAAAATGGAAATGCTTTCATAATTTCCTTTTTGGATTGTTCATTCAAAACTCATTACATTTATACCTATTCGGTTCTAAGCACTCTCTCTCCTTCCTCCCTGGTCACCTACAAATGTGAACAGGATGCCATCGAAATCTCATCCAAGTCACTGATCAACACTCCAGGTCAGAGACAGAGAGTAGAGTCCTGTGGCATGCTCCTAGAGACTCTCCTTCCAGACAGCACGGACACACTTGGCTACGTTCCGTATGAAGCTGAGAATAGGGTGCTCACTCCCGGGTAAAACACAGCATCCAAAACCAATTATTTTATTTTTCAAGCCGTAAGAGGAGCTCCCCATATGAAAGTATTGTCAGCAAGTTTTTTCCTAAAAATGAGAGCTCTTGTAAATTAAATCACAAATTGGCCTGCTTTGCACACCGAGTTTCGTGACCTCTAGCTGATAAAAGACGCCCATGTTTGCTCAGGTTACCCTGTGCTGGGCTCCTGGCTGGCCATTTCAGGTGTTTCAGGCATCATCCCTATTCTTCAAGCGAGGATACTTGGGCTCAGAGAGGTTCTGTGACTTGCCTAAGGTCACACGGACGTAAACCCAGGTGCATGTCGAGGTCTGTTGGACTCCAAAGCTGGTCTTTCCACTGTGTGGTGCTGCCTCTCAGGTTTCCTTAAGGAGGCTCCACCTGTTTACATATTCGCTCCAGACAGCCCAGAACTCCGTCCGAGGCCTCCTGCACATTCCCCAGCTCCTGCAGGTGATCAGACAGCTTCAGCCCTACTGGGAAACAAGCAGACCCTGGGAGACAGAGGAGCCCAGGATTCTGATGGAACTGGCTCCCGACGCTAGAATTCTCCCCCTAGTGAGTGTAATTCCTTCTCGAGCACACTTTAGAAGCGGGCACTTTGTAACTCTGGCTAACATGTCATCCCAGCTGCTCTGTAACCTCCCTTCTCTCCAGGCATGAAATTATTTTGGTTCACCCGCAAATCTTCAGCACCTCATACGCTGGGTGGCACACAGTAGGCACTTAATAAATGCTGGTTGGAAGAGTGAAAGATGAGATGAGATAATGGACATGGCCATGCTTTTCATAAGGCTGGCAAGGGGTGGCATGGTCACAATTAGGCAATTAGGAACCCCTGCCTGGAGAGGGCTTTGGGGCTAATGGAGGGGTAATTTGTAGAATGAGGCAGGGAGACACAGAGGGCATGGGAGTGATCGAGGGATGAATCTAGTTCCTTCTACATGAGGATGTCCCAAGGCAAATGTGTCATCCTGACAGGTCCACAACCTTTGCAGATGACCACAATGAATAAATTAGCCAGGGAGCTCAGGGTGGACGAGAGGTGGGAGGGAGATGTCACCGCCTCCGAGCCACAGAAACTAGGCAGGCCCTCAGCAAGTTCGCGTACACCAAGGCGACGTATTTGGGATGGTTATAAAAACGGGGCCACTTGTGGGAGGGACTGGTGGACTTCCTGCTGCTCCCCGAGCCCGCTCCTCTTCCACTTGCCTCGGCCTAGAATGCTCACTCCCTCCTCTCTCCCTTCTCATCTCTTACCCAGACTTCAAGGCCTTCACTCCCTGGAAACTCTACTGAAATGGAGTGTCCATCATGGTATCATGCAAAGAGAATGTGGTTTGGAGTTAGAAAAACATGTGGGTTCAGGCCCAGCTCCACCACCCATGAGCTGTGTGGTGTTGGACAAGCTACATGACCTCTCGGAGCCTCAGTCCTGTATTTGTAAAATGAACCTCACAAGAGTGCTTTGAGAATTAAAGAGGTCATGGACACAAGGTACATAGCACAATGCCTGGCACACCGCATGCTCGGTGCACCGTGAGTTCCTTCCAGCTCCTTCCTAGACTTCCCATATGGTTTGTGGTACCCAGTTCTGCTGGGCCTGGTGGATTATTTGTCCATGCAAGGAGGTGTGCTCTCTACAACTAGACTCTGAGGTTCTGAAGGCGGGGCTATGCCATCTCTGCACAGTTCTCAGATAAAACAGTACTGAAACGTCACGGGGCCTAGGCTTGAATTCCAGCTCTGCCACAAAGTCTACATGACCATGGGCAGACATCCCAACACCTGCCAGAGCCACTGCTTCCTCAGCTGTAAAACGGGGATGACAAGAGTGGAGGAGAACCGTTGTGTCCGGCAGAGGACCACTGTGAGGCTCTAGAAAGGCGCACGGGGCCTGGTCTGGTTCCCTATGCAGAATTACAGCTCAGCAAATGCTGGAGATCATGATCATTATCCCTGCAGGGCCTGGCATGACAGGCAGAGGCCCTGGCACATCTTTTGAGAGAGAGGGAAGTCTATGTAATTAGATGCTTCGGTTCTCTGCTTTTGCATTTTGGGTAATGGAGATGATGGGTATGTAGCCAGACTCCAGGCAGGAGGCGAATGTTTACACTAGGGAGAGAAAGTTAGTAAGCGAGTGTGAGTGCCAGGTCCCAAATCAGCCGAAGGAACAAGAGTCCATTCTCCACACCTGGGAGTTCTTCCCGATGATTCATGAACAACATTCTCATGTTGCAAGTCCAGTGGGCGATTTTACCACCACTCCTCAAAGGAGCTTCCCCACGCTCATTAAAGCGGGCAGCTCAGTGGCTCAGAACTTGGTCAGCTTTGGAAGCATCATCCTCCCTGGGGGCAGCCCTGAGATAACCCAAACAAACTTTTTAATTAAAACAAGATGATTCCTGGGTCTCTTTCCACGAAAGTCAGGCTGCCTGGCCCTACAGCCTTTTAAGGCTTCACAAGCTCTACCTGGTGGTGGGAAGTGGGTGGAAGAAGCCCAACATCTTATCACTTAGATATTCCACTTCGAGAGTCAGGGAGCCCTCCTGGCTGAGATGCTGCCTAGATCCCAAGGGCAGGGCCTCTGCTATAGCCATCAGCCCTACCGTCAAGCATCTATCTTCATTTCAGACCACGATGAGGAATCTCTTCCTGTGAATCTGCCTTTCGGGTCTTTAGAGAACAAAGAATGTTTGTGTCCTGTACTTCCTCCTCTCTCCTCCTAACTTCACCACCAGCCCCAGTCACAGTTGGACAATTGCATGATACATACATTGGTGCATTCATTTATTTCCCAGGTGAAAGGTGCTGTGGCGACTTCTGCAGCTGCGTATGAAATACGCACACGCTTGCTTTTTTTTAATGGGGCAGTCGCCCATTGCAGCTCATGCTGTCTTGATGGTTCTTCCACCCTTTTGAAGTCTCCACCACATCTTTCGCCTACTGAGTGGGAAGTTCCATGCTGCCGGGTTCTTATTTTCTTAACACAGTGGAAATATTTGGCCTTTTCCATAATATTTAGCTCTCCTGGTACAATACATAGACAGCACTTTTTAATGTTGTGATTTCAAGGGACTGTTTATTTAATGGTGATCTCTAGATACCACACACTGCTGTGGGAGGCCAGCCCTGCAGACAGGCAGGGGGGCAAACAAGGGAGCCATCTAGAATACTGTGCTCCTAACCTACTCCTGGGAGACACGCAGGCATCCGATCTTCTCTTAAAGGGTGTAATTTATGATGCCTCTTTTAAGTTAAAGAGGCTCTCTGAGTTACTCCCTTAAGACCCCCCAACCCAGAAAGCAATAAAGGAGACTAAAATGAACGTTTGTGAGGGTAAGAAGGTAATGCCACTTTTAAAAGGAAAGATTTTGTTTGTTTTTTAAATAGGTCTGGTTCTAGCCTTTGAAGATGATGGATTAACATGTAATCCTGTGTCAACCACCCAGCAAGTATTTACTGAGCACCTGCTAAGTGTAAAGCTCCGTGAAGCAAGGCAGTGGAAGGACGGAGGGAGGCAGGCCCTGCAGGAAGGGGAAGAAAGACCGTGATGCCGCCTGTGCGGAGTTTATAATGTAATTGGAGAAATTAGACAAACACGTAATATATGCATAACACAGGACCGAAAGCTACGCTTAAGCCTTGCTGGGACAAGGCAAAGTAAAAGCAAGGACAAAAAAGGCAAGACTTCGGTTAATGATCCACTCCAGCAATGCACGACCTCATAGAGCAGTTAGGACTAATTATCCATTGAATGGCTCAGGCCAAAAGTCGGGTAGCATTAGGTGGGATTCTTTTTCCTGTAATTATCCCCGGCAAATAAGCCCAACTTATTTCCATTTGCAAGCAAGGCTACAGGCCCCAATTTAAACAGAGCTAAATCCCAAAACTGGCTTCTGTGATTGGGTGACATCGGGGAAGGGCTGCAGCTCCACTCCCACTGTGGGTAGACTCAGGTGAAGCAATACTTCTCAGGGGCCAATCCTGGAGCAATCCACAAGAATGGCCAGTGAGGCTTCCAGGCCCTCAGCAAAGAGAGGAAAACAAGATAAGAAAGGTTTATTTCAGATTAAGTCGAAAAACAAAGGAGGCTTAGTTTTGAAAAGCTGGCCGAGTTCTTAAGATAATGGAGGAAGGTTTTAGGTTTCTAGTCCTATTAGTGAGAACTGGGTAGGAAATTATAAAAAGAACTTTCGTTCCAGACAAGGGAGACAGGCCAGGAAGGAATGATGGGAAGAGATTAAAATTCACCATGTCTTCCAACGTAGGCTGAATCGGTCCTTAGGGAGAAGTGCCAACAGCCTGGAAGGTTTTCCGGGTACTACCAAGTATTGATGAGGATGTGGGCGGGATGGGAACCCCCATGCATACACACACTTCATTTGAGTAAATACTGCCATACTGCTTTATTACTCCTCCAGTAGCAATCCCACTCCTGGAGAAATCTTTGCGGAGGTTTTAAGGGCTGCAATATATAAGGATGTCTGCTGCTGTAATGCCTGCAGTAGGGGGTGTTGGAGGCAACTTCAGTGTCCATCAAGAGGGAGAACGAGTAAGTCAAGTGTGGTGGACGTGGGTATGGAATGCCATGCCGCAGTCAGAAGCAATATAGTAGAGGCATACAACCACTTAGATGGATCTCATAAATACAGTTTTGAGTAAAAAGGGAAATTGGCCAGGCGTGGTGGCTCACATCTGTAATCCCAGCACTTTGGGAGGCCAAGGCCAGCAGATCATGAGGTCAAGAGATCGAGATCATCCTCGCCAACATGGTGAAACCTTGTCTCTACTAAAAATACAAAAATTAGCTATGTGTGGTGGTGCACACCTGCAGTCCCAGCTACTCGGGAGGCTGAGGCAGGAGACTGGCTTGAACCCAGGAGGTGGAGGTTGCAGTGAGCTGAGATCACACCACTGCCTCGTGACAGAGCGAGACTGTGTCTCAAAAATAAATAAACTTAAAAAAAATTTTTTTAAAGGGAAATTACCAAACAAAATAGCATGATACCATGTATATAGATTATAAATTACACCAACAGCACACTGAGGACACTCAGGCTTAGGTTACCAGTTAGAGAGGATGGCTAAGGGGAAAAGGGAGAGGAGTAAGGATGAGGGCTAAAACAAAAAATAAAAATAAGTCAGGACAAGTGTTTGCAATGGTGAGAATATGCAATAAATTGAAAAATAGGATGAATTTCATTAGTTGGTCAGAAGAACCAGCACACCATCTACATTTTTAGGTGGGACAGCCACGACGCAAGGCAGGTGTGAAGTATCCTTCCGGTCTGCGTTTGCCTGCTTTTACTACAAACATATGTAACCATTCATTACACACTATTGTTTCGTGAATAATTTTTAATTTACATAAATGTATATTTGCATAAATCAGATTTACATAAATGGTATCGGAGATTATATTCCATTTCTTGCTTTTTCATTCAATATTGTTTTGGGGGTCTTTCCATGTTGACACTTATAGATCTTATTCACGTTAACTGTACAGAATTCCATCCGTGAATATCTCATCCCTTATTTATCCATCCCTTTTTTGTGGGTATTTGTACTGTTCCAAGTGGTAGCCATTAGGGCTATTCACTGAATATTCCAATTCTTTTCCTTCCCAGACACATGATAGAAGTGTGCTTCCTCAACAACCTGAAGTTGTGTGTGGCCAGGTGACTTCTTTGGCCTATGAAATGTGTCACTTTGGGACAGAAATAGTTTTTAAAAATGGAGGTATAACTCATATACTATGAAAGTCACCATTTTAAAGTAATTTGGCTGGGCAGGGTGGCTCATACCTGTAATCCCAGCATTTTGGAAAGCCAGTGTGGGAGGATTGCTTGAGCACAGGAATTCAAGACCAGCCTGGGCAACATCATGAGACTCAGTCTCTACAAAAATAAATTAAATTAATTAACTAATTAAATAAAGTAGGCAATTCGATGTTTTTTAGTATACTCATAGAATTACGCAACTAGTACATCACCACTATTTAATTCCAGAACATTTTCAACACCCCCAAAAGAAACCTCATGGCACTTAGTAGTTATTCCCCATTCCTCAATACTTCCAGACCCTGAAACAACTAACCTGTTTCTATGGATTTACCTGTTCTGAGTATTTCATATAAGTAGAATCATACAACTGTGGCCTTTTGTGTCTGACTTCTTTCACTTAACCTAATGTTTTCAAAGTCCACCCAGGTTGCAGGATCAATCAGCACTTCATTCCATTTTTATGGTAGAATTATATTCCATGGACAGAAGCATTTAATTGCCACGACCAGACACTGCTACACTCTCTCCCCATGCCCCAGGGACCGTGGAAGCACTCTCAGCCTTTGCCAGTCTCAGTCTCCAAGTGTCTACAATGAGCAGCAGCCTCTATGGACTCCAACGGACAGGGAGTATGAACAAGAAATAGAATCTGGGGACTGTTGTTCCTGTAACATAACCTATCCCATTCTGACTGATAGAGCAATTTTTTTCTCTTGCAAATAAAATCACTGCACATGTCTTCTCATGTGCATTTGGGAGATTTTCTCCATACCCTAGAATCTAAAGTATACACTTAAGTAGAACTACCAGGTCTCAATTTGAAGGTGAAGCTCCCCACAAGTCATGCCCCCTGTGATCTTGAGGACAGGTCTGACTGTGGGGCCGTGGGCTGCTCTCTTACCTGAGGGATGTCCTTATGGAGAGCAGAACCTGGCAGCCTCAGGGGCTTCCTGGGGGTGGCTCACTTTCAAATTACTAGATATTGCCAATTGTTTTCCAAAGGGGTTAAACCACTTAAACTTCTACTTAAGTACCAACAGTGCTTAAGTGTTTCCACTTCCCCATATTCTCACCAACACTTAGCATTATTAGACTTTTCATCCTGTACTTTCTGACAGCAAATCACAAAATCTCCTGAATAAAATTGCTAACTATGGCACTCAAGAATATAGAACATTCCAAATATCTGGTGGTTAACCAGGAAGCCCTTTATGTTATATCTTTTCCATCTGAACATTATTTTAGCCTGCTGCCCAGCCATAAATGGGAAAAAATGCAAAATAATACAATGTTCCTGAAGTGATTCCATAGGTATGAGGGATCCACAATTGTCTTCACTGTAAACATCACTCCTCATTTGATGGATATAGATACAGATGGTATAGAAGAATGAATTAAATGTAAACTGACCTATCTGACATAAATTCTAACCTCTCTTATTAAAGTCACTTCAATAATTTATCCTACAAAAATAGTAGCTCAAGTTCCCAAAGAGAGAGAGATATATATGTTTAGAGCAGCATTGTTTGGAGTGGAAAAAAAGACAATCTAAATATTCATTAATAGAGGAATGTTTTTTAAAAAATTACAATTCCTATCTACCTGAACTGCCTTAAAAGTGAGATGATAAATTTTCACATAGCTTGAAATCATTTTTTTTTTTTTTTTTTGACATGGAGTTTCACTCTTGTTACCCAGGCTGGAGTGCAATGGCGCGATCTCGGCTCACCGCAACCTCCACCTCCTGGGTTCAGGCAATTCTCCTGCCTCAGCCTCCTGAGTAGCTGGGATTACAGGCACGCGCCACCATGCCCAGCTAATGTTTTTGTATTTTTAGTAGAGACGGGGTTTCACCATGTTGACCAGGATGGTCTCGATCTCATGACCTCGTGATCCACCCGCCTCAGCCTCCCAAAGTGCTGGGATTACAGGCTTGAGCCACCGCGCTCGGCCTTGAAATCATTTCAGTTGGGATTTTGTTACTTGCAACTGAACGCCTCCTAACAATTCACTTGTTTTGCACTGGACCTGCTTTGCTAGAGGAAAAGCAAACACAGCTGGACTCTGTGTGTGGAACACTTGGCCGCTTACCTATCAGCTGCCACTAAGACACAAGTTCTATGACCCTGTGGGTTAATTTTGTTTTTTTCTTGTTTTGTTTTGAGATGAAGTCTCGCTCTGTCACAAGGCTGGAGTGCAGTGACGCCACCTCCACCACCTCCCGGGTTCAAGCAATTCTCCTGCCTCAGCCTCCCAAGTAGCTGGGACTACAGGTGCACACCACCATTCCCAGCTAATTTTTGTATTTTTAGTAGAGACGGGGTGTCACCATGTTGGCCAGGATGGTCTCGATCTCTTGATCTCGTGATCTTCCTGCCTTGGCCTCCCAAAGTGCTGGGATGACAGGCGTGAGCCACCGCGCCTGGTCATGACCCTGTGTTTTTAAGGAAGAACGTGACCAGGAACCCAGCAACTTTCACCAGAACTGGGTAAGGGGGTTGGGGAGTTAGTCAACATTAAAAACAAATAAAGATGCTTTTTTGTCTCTCTCTTCCCACCCCCTCCCGGAAAGAAAGTCCCTGGGGGACATAGCAGCAAAGGCTCTGCCCAGTTTCCGCCCCTCCTCCAGATCTCTCACCAGGCCAGAGGAAGTCATGGGAATAACTGCAGGAGAGTCCGACACTTCCTGAAAGACCCAGCTCTGGCCAGCTTTAAGGAGCTGGGGCAGGGGAGAAAATCCACACTCTCTGCAAGGTGACAGGAGGAAGCACTCTCATGGAACCTGAACTCAGGAGCAGAAGCCAGCCCTGTAAGGGCCAAGGGGAGTGGCTGTGTCCAGGACCCCTCGCCACACGGAAGGAATCCAGCTCACCCCACAAGCCAAGGAAGGAGCTGACGGTAGATGAGAACGTTATACTGGTGAAGGAAGCCAGTCACAAGAGACCACCAGAGACTCCATGATATGAAATGTCCAGAACAGGCCAGATCACAGGGACAGAAAGCAGTTTCATAGCTGCTTAGGGTGGTGGTCACAGGGGACGGCTAAAGGGTACAGGGTTTCTTTGGGGCTCATGAAAATGTTCTAAAATTGACTGTGGGGGCTGCACAACTCTGAATATACTAAAAACTCCTGAATCATACTCTTGAAGTGAGTTGGTTGTATGGTATGGAAATTGTATCTCAATAAAGCTGTTCCAAAAAGGGAGGGAAGTCAACTGCATGGGATGGGCCACCACTCAGGGAGGAGAGTGGGGGTGCCACGTGCCTACTCTTTCCAGTGTTTTTACCATTAATATTGCGTTTATGCCAGCCACCAACTCTAGGAGTTTGTGCTACATTATCCTCATTTTAAAGACGAAGAAACTGAGGCCCAGGCAGGTTAAGCAGTTTGCTGAAAGTCACATGGCTGGTGGTGAACTCCTACTCTCTCCAGCAGCCCTGCAGCCCGTAATCACTACATAGCCACCACATCCTAACCTAAGTCAGTAGACGGCTGAATCAACATGCAAGTTGATGCCGTATTAGGCTGACACTTATCTTAATAGTTCTGGGCCTGGGAATTTATTGTAGGGTAATTTTTCAACATTTGTGCTGCTCGGGCTGCCTTGAGTGAGTCCACCTGCCTCCCAGAGTTCACCTTAGCTGATGTAGGGGCAACAGGTGGGGCGGAGGTGGCCCTTTAAGGTTCTTTGAGACACTGGCAGAAGCTGTCTGCTTTCAAGCAGTTGTTTGGAGTCACAAGCTGGCTAGGTACCAGGAAGCCCTCTCCCAGCAGCTCTGGGAACCAATATGAAAGTCCCAGGCCGGGAGTGAATCCCAAATGCCCCATGCAGAGTCTGGGATTGCAGCTTCCGTGGGATTTCCCACTGTTCTGACGTGAGCTCGCAGGGGTGGGAGCAGCCAGGCAACCCCAGTGGCCCCAGTGCCTCTGTCTGCCAAGAACTCACACTGACGAAACTGTCCACCCGCGATCCCTTCCAGGAATCCAGACTGGGAAGGTCTGTTTTTCTGCCATTCTCTTATCCGAAGTGAAATCGCTTAGCAATGGACGGATCTGCCTCGCCCATCCTCACACACCTGGACACGTAAGCTTCGCACAGTGGAGAAATCAGACCGCGCAAACAAACAGGTTGACAGATGGTCACAGGGCACGAAAGCTAGACGTAAAATTCCTTACCCAGCTAGAATTTTCTACAGGCTCTTCTCCTGGAGGCCCAGGGGGAGAACTCCAGGATGTCCTGGGCTTTTGCTCCTCCCTCACGCCTTCCCTGATTTTCCACAGTCTCCCTTGCAGCTCTGCCCTCCTCTGGGTCACAACAACCTTTCCCTGAAGCAGGTCCTCACAGCACGCCTGCACTGCTCTATCGTCCATACAGCCAGGCCTCAGTACCTTCTGCTCCCTACGCTTCCTCCTTGGCCTTCACTGAAGCCTGCCCTGGGTGGAGAGGGAGGCCCCTTTCGGCATGGACAAAGGCTTGGCAGAATCTCACCAAGCTCCCCCTTCACTGGATGAGGAACCAGTAAAGGGTGGAGTAAAGGTTGGTCAAATCCCGGGTCCACTTCTTCCTAGTTGTGCTACCTTGAATGAGTGACTCAGCCTTTCTGATTCTAAGTCCTCTTATCTATAAAGGAAAGAAACAGTCTTTTTTGAGAACATGAAATGAGGTCTGTGGAAACCTGCCTGGCACCAAAGAGGCAGAGGAAAAGATCAAAGGTGGTTATTGTCAGTATATGCGAGGATTTATGAGAACCTTTTATACCAAAATCTAAGTATTCTTGGACCTCTTAGCCTGACCATAGGGAGCTCTCAAGGATAAAACATTGTCCCAGGAATATGCCTGCTGGACAGTGATGCAGCAGCTTTTATTACACACACACATAGTCCCCAGCGCACACATGTACACACACTCTGCACTCATCTACACACCGACATGTCTATATACACACAACCCATCCCAACACACACATTCCACACTCAAACCCACACACAGACACGCCCACAAACACATCCCTAACACACACATTCCACACTCAAACCCACACAGACACATCCACACACACACAACACATCCCCAACACACACATTCCACACTCAAACCCACACAGACACATCCACACACAAACACATCCCCAATACACACATTCCACACACAGACATGTCCACACACACAACACATCCCCAACACACACATTCCACATTCAAACCCAGACAGACACATCCACACACACAACACATCCCCAACACACATTCCACACTCAAACCCACACACGGACATATCTATACACATAAAACATTCCCCGGCCGGGCGCGGTGGCTCAAGCCTGTAATCCCAGCACTTTGGGAGGCCGAGGCGGGTGGATCACGAGGTCAAGAGATCGAGACCATCCTGGTCAACATGGTGAAACCCCATCTCTACTAAAAATATAAAAAATTAGCTGGGCATGGTGGCGTGTGCCTGTAATCCCAGCTACTCAGGAGGCTGAGGCAGGAGAATTGCCTGAACCCAGGAGGCGGAGGTTGCGGTGAGCCGAGATCACGCCATTGCACTCCAGCCTGGGTAACAAGAGCGAAACTCCGTCTCAAAAAAAAAAAAAAAAAAAAAAAAAACATTCCCCAACACACAGGGGCACACACACTTCACTCTCACAGAGATGTACACACACACACACACACACACACACCCCTTCTTCTTTTCTCCCTTGTTTTCTTAAAGATGCTCTCCCCATCTCTAAGGATATGCTAGCATTGCCACAATTTCAAACACCGTCACAAGAAGCTTTCATGTTCATTCTGTCCAATGCTCTGCCAACTAGCCAGATTTTACCGAGGGAATTTTATTACAAACAAGCAGTGTCCTGCTCATGTATGTCACCTAGCACCTGGGCACAGCAGCCGGCAGTCCCTCTCCGTCTCCTTACACACCTCCTGATGCTGCTCCTCCCAGCCTGACGAGGCATGGATGAAGATATCAGATTTCTATTAGCCCTAAGTCTCTTGTTTGTTTCTTTCCTGAGGCAAGTCCACGTAAGGCTCAGTTCCCTTGTTTCCAAGGCTCGCCCGCCACGTTGGTACTGACTGAGCCCTTCCCCGGTGGGCCCCTAGAAGCTATTGTACTTATCAAATATTCTTCAGCCCTCTATTCTTTTACCCACTCTGGAAAAGTGCCCTCTTACCAGCAAGAAGACCTCACCAAAGACGTTTCTTGTCTGACTCCTCTGTAACAAGAAACCCATAAACCTCCAGACACGCAGCCTGGTATAGGGACCTGGGAGTCCCAGACAGAGGTTTCCAGTCCTGGCTCCACCACTTGCTAGCAGGAGAAGTTTGCTATCCTAGTAGGGTTCCTCCTGAAGCCGACCCTAAGACAAGGTCTTGGATCCGGGCTGATAACTCCCATTCCCCACCACTTAAGGATGGGTTCCAGGGATGACAATTCGCCCCCATCTCAGGTTCACCCACTTGGGCAGAGGATGCTTCCCTGGGGCCATGGCGAAGGAGGGAGCGCTCACACAGAGAGGTGAGGTGGGGAGCTGTGAGTGTGCTGAATGCCACAGCGGGGGCACTGCAGGTGGACCCAGGTGAGCCCAGGGGACACGGGGCGGGGCCTCAACAGGGCCCACCATACTTCCCGGAGTCACGGGCCCTCTCTGAGTCTTTCCTTGGCTGTGAAACAGGCAGGAGACCTGTAGCACTTCCCAGCAGCACCCCTCAGAGAAGGCACAGATGTGAGGAGCTCTGCAAACTAGGACACAGACGGCACCTGCGGAAGACACCGTCGCCCTCCGCATGCACAGCCCCGCACAACTCAGGGCTGCTCTCGAGAGGAGAATGCGGGAAAGAGTGGGGGCGCACTGAGCTGCCTCCTGGCACCCGCGCCAAACCTCACAGCTGTTTGAATGGCCACCATGAAGGAGAGTGACTCCCGGATGCTTCATGCTCTCTCTGATTCTGCAGCCAGCCTACAGGGGAGGCATGGACATGGTTAGCCGCGGAACCTGAGCCCCCAGAATGACGGACTTGCTCACAGACACTCAGCTAGGAAATCCCCTGCTGGCCTGAATCTTTATACTAGCCCTTCCTTTAGAACATGCCACAGGCTCCATCCGAGACACCTCCGTCACAAACACCATGTGGCCCTTTCAAGGGCTCTAAATATATATCTGTCAGCCCCCAGAGGCTCTAGGCTGATGGGAAGCAGACTCACCTGCGGTGTGGGTGCAAATCACAGCAGGAACACAGAGCACTAACTCCGCACCAGGCGCCTTAGCAGGGCTTTCGCCATCAATGACATTTAATCCTCCCAACGACCCTATGGGGAAGGTACTATTATCCTCATATTCCGGAATAGGAAATCCAAGCACTGAGGGGGCAAGTGACTTGCCCAAGGCCACACAGCAATAAATGGCACAGCTGAAATCTGAACTCAGGCAGTCTGGTTTCAGAACCCCCACTCTGAACTACTTTGCTGCTTTCCTCTCTAAGGTTCAGACCATTCTCTTCACTTATCAGAAGGCAGCACCCCAAATGTTGGGAATGGAGCTACCACTGCCCTCTCTCCTTGGGCAAGGATTGACAAAGGCCAGGGAGGCAAAACAGCATGGCCAGCCACCTCTCCTACAGGATTGGGCTCCTGGAAAGACCGAGTAACAGTCAGTCCTAAGGGGTGGGGGTGGTATTTGCTAGGAATGGCACCCGGCACTGCAGCCAACACAATCTGGGCCAAAGACTTTATTTTTTTCTTTTTGAGAATGAAGATTTTTCCATTTGGCTGCTCTAATGGGGGTTCCCAGTACAATCTTTCCAAAATAGAGGGGGAAAGCCAAAGACAGAGTTTCCCAGAGTATGGAGCCAGGGAGAGGTGAGCTGGCCCCAGCTGCAGCCCACACGGAGGGTTCCAGAACGCCGACACACATACAGATCTAGAAGAACGTCTTGGGGCCTGCACATCAGCACAGATAAATGGTCAGCCCCGCGTGGGATCTGCTCGCCAGCTCGGAAGGTGGCCCTTGGCCGTGGACGTAGTTCCATTTCTTACATTACATCAGCAGAACCACTACCAAGTAGAACAGAAATCCCAACTCTCTTCACGCCTCCATCCTCCTTCATCACCAGCTGCACCAGCACCCGAAACCCTGAAGTGCAAGTTCTAACCACAGGTTTGACTCGAGGCCGAGCAAATTAGCTCAGCAGTACTGACCCAAAAGTCAGGTTAGGTGAACAGGAGTTGTGTCCGCTCTGGACAAGCACACGCGAAGCATTCTTTGGGGGATGCTCCGCCTTCACTGACAGGGAGAGCATATGCTGTTCCAGTCACTGAGCTCTTGCTCTGTGCCTGGCAGTGTTTTCAGTGTTTTACGTTAATTAACCCATGCCATCCTCATCACCACCCTGAGAGATGCTTTTATTATCAACGTTTTACAAAAGAGAAAACTGAAGTACAGAGAGCCACAGCCCCTCCCCCAAGGCCACGCAGCCCCTCCTCTAAGGCCACACAGTCCCTCCCCCAAGGCCATGCCGCCCCTCCCCAAAGGCCACACAGCCCCTCCCACAAGGTCACGCAGCCCCTGAGTGGCAAGGCTGGGATTCCCATCAGGCTGTCGGCTCCCTCCAGGTAATCTTCACAACATCCTGTGATACAAATACTAACAGTTGCCCTTACAGGGAAGGAAATTGAGGCTCAGCATTAAACCACCTCCCCAAAGTCACCAGCTAAGCAGCAGAACCAGGGGGCAAACGGATGTCAGACTCTGGAGCCCGAGTTTGCAACCATCATGCACACATGCCTCACTACAGGGCTGGAGGGGACAGTGCCAGTGGGCAACCACCAGTCCTGGGAGAGGGCATACCAGGGCACACCAGCTGGTCAGCAGGGCAGGCTCCGTAGGGCAAAGCTAAAGGGCCCCAATGCCCTGTGCCATCAAACCCAAAAGGGCAAGGCCAGGCAAGAGCCCGGGGCTGCTGACAGACTGGCAGAGGCAGAGATGATGGCGTCAACAACAGCTGCTGTTTATTTTGGGGCCAGGGAAGAGGGAAGGACTGGTTAGGATCCATCTCCTTCCAACAATAAACTGAACGGGGCAGGGTGGAGAGGTTGCCCCCGCTTCCAGCTAAAGCAACAGCCTGGCCACCTGTTAGGTTTCACTGAGTGGAATGGTCAAGGTGTCAAAAACATCTTGCCAGACACCCTAATCTAGCTCCCACCAACAAACACATCGCCACCCCGGCCCCGCCCCCTTCCCAGGCCCTTGTGCTGCCCTTGTAAATGGCCCAGGAAGGCAGCCACAGACACCAAGCCCACCCCCTGCAGTGTCGGGTTCCGGAAACAAATGGTTTTTCCTGTCTGGGAGAAGGAAGAGAAACTGCTCATACTGGCCGCCCATGGCTTTTGTTCCCTTACTCCGAAGCTTGTTAACACCTAATGACAAGTGTCCTGCACATAAGGTCTAGAGGCAGCCACCCTGGGCTGCAGTAAGGCTGGCTGGCGGGATTCCCCGGAAGGCCAGGAATCAAGAGGTTTCCCGAAGGACTCTGGAGTCCCACCGCCTGGCTCTGAACCCCGCTCTGCCCCTTCCTAGCTTGTGACGACTGGCAAATGCATCTCTCTCCGCCTCTGTCCTCTCCGAGTAAAGGAAGGACCATAATAGTGCTTTTCTCATAGTCTGTTGCAAGGATTAAACGAGTGAGGTGCTTACCATTCGTGCTGCTGTTATGGTTGTTATTGTTATGTAGCCTTGGAGTTTCCGTCTCAATGTGAACAAAGGAAGACAGTTTCCCTGGACGTTACACACAGCGTTTAGGCTCCCAGGTTAGCCTACGCTGTAGGTGAACTAGAGATTTCTGGTTGTCAGGGATACAACTCTATCTACTCTGAGGATGAGAAAAGTTTCGGTGAGCTGACTTGAGAATCTGAACACCATTTACAATATAATGCTGATAGGAACATGTGTTTTGAGTTTCTAACAATCACTTCAGCAACTGTAAGTTAGAAGCTTTGGTAAAAATTAGGAGTGGGGCGGGGGAAGAAGGGGCTTTAGTAGAATGAAGCTTTTGTCCAGGGATTTATCACACTGATCAAGGACACAGCATAATCCAGACCCTCTGCCAGCATGAGGAGGGGTGTTAAAGATGAAAGGATGTGGTGGTCGCTGGTTTTGCAAGGATTCACTCTCCAACCCTTCTCCTGGCTCCCAGCTGGAGGACTGCTTTTAACAGTGTCTTGCACACAGTAGGCACAAAACTAACATTCAGCTGGTGAAACTTCCTGGTGTGTACCCTGCCTTTGGGGCCCTGGAGTTCCTACCCATGACACTGCTGATGGAGACTGTGTTTCCCCAGAAGGGCTCTTTTAGGGCATCAGGGTCAAGCCCCAAGCAGTCCTTGAAGCCACTTCTCTGGCAGTGTTTTGGCCAGCTTCAGTCTCCAATAGGTCATCATGAGGCCTCACTGCTGAGCAGAGGGTTACAAAGCTCGACGTGGCCCTTTTCCCTATCTGACCCCACGGCCTGCTGTTCTCTCCTCCATTCAGGACACACCAGCCACCCCAGTGCCTTAGCACCCGCTGTCCCCTCTCCCTCAACCACCTTCCCCCGATAGCCTCAGGGCTCACTTCCTGGCCTCCCTCAAGTCTTACTCAAAAGCCACCTCTACAGTGGTGCTGACCCTGGCCACCCTCTACAAAATAGCACCATCGCCAGCACGCCTGTCTCCCTCACCTGGCTTCGGTACTCCCTGTGCCATTCATCCCCGTCTCACACACTATGTATTGGCCCTATTTTTGTTTATTTTATTGGATTCTTATTTGAGACGGAGTTTCGCTCTCGTTACCCAGGCTGGAGTGCAATGGCGTGATCTCGGCTCACCGCAACCTCCGCCTCCTGGGTTCAGGCAATTCTCCTGCCTCAGCCTCCTGAGCAGCTGGGATTACAGGCACGCGCCACCATGCCCAGCTAATTTTTTTGTATTTTTAGTAGAGACGGGGTTTCACCATGTTGACCAGGATGGTCTTGATCTCTTGACCTCGTGATCCACCTGCCTCGGCCTCCCAAAGTGCTGGGATTACAGGCTTGAGCCACCGCGCCCGGCTGTATTCTTATTTTTAAATGATATATTATAGTTATACATATTTTGGGGGCACATGTGATATTTGGATACCTGTGCAGTAATTTTCAGGGCCGCTGCGATTCCCCATTACCTCACTTATCTTTTATTTGTATTTGGGAACATTCTAATTCTTCTCTTCTAGCTATTGTGAAATATGCAATAAATTATTGTTAACCACAATTTCCTTACTCTACTATCAAATACTAGCACATATTCTTTCCACCCAACTGTATTTTTGGACCCATTCATCAGCCTCTCTTTACCCCTCCCACCTGGCCTCGGGTGGCTGCCACTCTACTCTTGCCTACCTCTGTGAGACTTACTTTTTTTAGCTCTCACCTATGAGTGAGGACAGCAGTATTTGTCTTTCCGTACCTGGCTTATTTCACTTAATATAGTGACCTCGTCCTTCCATGTTGCTGCAAATGACAGGGTGCTGTTCATTTGTTTACTGTTTTCTTTCCCTCGCCAGAATGTAAGCTGTAAAAGGGCAGGGATTTTTATCTGTTGTGTTCCCAGCGCTTGACACATCTTAAGCCTTCAAATATTGACTGAATGAGTCACTGATCGAATGAATATGAGTAAGTATCAGTTTGCCAAAGGCTGAACAATCCAAGATCATTCTTGGTAAGTGTTAAATGAGAGGTAAAACAATAAACATTATAAAAACTCAGGCCAGGCGCAGTGGCTCATGCCTGTAATCCCAGCACTTTGGGAGGCAGAGGCAGGCGGATCATGATGTCAGGAGTTTAAGACCAGCCTGGTCAACATAGTGAAACCCCGTCTCTATCAAAAATACAAAAATTAGCTGGGCGTGGTGGCGCATGCTTGTAGTCTCAGCTAGTTGGAAGGCTGAGGCAGGAGAATCGCTTGAACCCGGGAGGTGGAAGTTGAAGTGAACCAAGATCATGCCACGGCACTCCAGCCTGGGCAACAGAGCAAAACTCTGTGCCCCCCAGCTCCAAAAAAAAATTCATAGACTGGAAATATTATTTTAAGATGAGAGGTCAGGTAAGCTTCCAGGAGATGGCAGAAACCGAGCAAAATCAAGAAGGATGATAACAATGGTGATGGCAACAGTGCCACTTATAGAACAGTTATCATATGAGTAACAACCATGTGAGTTAGGTGTAGTAATAGTAGTATTATACCCATTTTACTGATTAGGAAACTGAGGCCCATGGAGGTGAAGGAACTTGGCCAAGTGAAACAAGCTAATGAGTGGCAGCGCTGTGATTCGCAGCCAGCTTCAGAGTCAGAGCCCATGCAATGGAGGCTGCCAATGCTCTGTCCCCTTCCTCTTGCCCTCAACTTCCAACTGCTGGCACCCAAGTCCCTATCTGGTTTCCAGAGCCTGGTTTTGCCTAAGCAATCATGGGGCTGAAAATACCAGGAAATTAAACTCCTCTGTGCTCCTGACCAATGCCATGCTATCCACCATCCCCAAGAGGAGGATGTAGAGACCCTGGCAGCTGAACCCTCTGAAGGCCCAGGCCTTCAAAAGTGGCCCTGGGCAAGAGTTCAAGGGGAATAAAAATCTGCACCTGCAAATAGAGGTTGGACCTTGCCACAGATCTGTTCTCATAGCAAGCTTGTTATCATATCCTAACATCCGGTCCAACCACATCATGTATTCAGGGAGGGGCTCAGAGGGAAGGTCACATGGGCAGGTGACCTGGGGTTTAATCCAGCCCCTTGGAGTTTTGTCCAGGACCTATGTGATGAGCTCCCTAGCTCCCCATGCCCTAGGGAAGCTGTCAGACAAAGGCACCTGCAGCCACAGGCTTTGTTCCTGAAGAGATCTGGGATGCAACCCTAGCTCCCACCATTGCTGCCAGTGATGGGACAAGATGCTGCACCTCCCTGAGCCTCAGTTTCTTCCCCTATAAAACATAGACGATGACCAGGGTTTGCTGTGGGGATTTAATGAGACAAGTGCCTGCATCTAAAATGGACTCCACCCATACATTCTCCGACCTGACATCCTACTTCCCCTGCCTGGGAGCTGCCATGTTCAGAAATAACTAAAAAAAATGAGGCTGCCTTCTTCAAGTTGCCAATGACTGATGACTAAGGTCAATAATTAATCCCAGCTTGAGAACAAAGTGCAGACATTGTTTTATTACAGACCTAATTCTGCAAGAGAAGCATCAGTTTGCCAGCCCACTGGGGCTCCGACCAGCAGAAATCCCTGGGCTGCCACCTCTGGGAATCTCACACTCATCAAGAAGTGATTCTATCCCTTCTGGGTGCCAGGCACTGTGCTGAGGGCTCAATTAATCTGTTCCGGCCCAGGAGGCAGAATTCAGGACAGAGTTTCACCCTCTCAGAGCTCCACTGCCAGCCCCATGCCAGGCCGGCCAGGCCTCCTCCTCTGTTGTTTCAGAGAGAAATTCTCCCACACAGGCAAGTCCCTTAAAATAGCCTTTTGGGTCTGGGCCATCAGGAAACGGGATAACGCTGGGTCAGAATTGGGCCTACCATGAAAGAGTTTACAAAACAGCCACTTCAAAGGACAGGGACAATCCCTATATGCTTTGAACACTCAAAAGCAACCTGGCCAGGTTCCCCACGAGGAGCACCTTCTCAAAAAGCCCCTGTAGCCCTGGGTGCCTTGAAGAGAGACCAAGTGTGTAAGGCACAGCAATAGTGTAAAAGCAGGTGCAGGCTGGGGAAGGAGAGGGAGGTCACATCTGCCTGGGTTTGTGCTTTCTTTTTTTTTTTTTGAGACAGAGTTTCGCTCTTCTTACCCAGGCTGGAGTGCGATGGTACGATCTCGGCTCACCGCAACCTCCGCCTCCTGGGTTCAGGCAATTCTCCTGCCTCAGCCTCCTGAGTAGCTGGGATTACAGGCACGCGCCACCATGCCCAGCTAATGTTTTGTATTTTTAGTAGAGATGGGGTTTCACCATGTTGACCAGGATGGTCTCGATCTCTTGACCTCATGATCCACCCGCCTCGGCCTCCCAAAGTGCTGGGATTACAGGCTTAAGCCACCGTGCCCAGCCAGTTCGTGCTTTCTTAACAATGCTACCCACACTCTCCAAACCTCAGGTTCCATATGAGGTTAAAAATGCATACCTTCATGACCACATTGGGACCAGAGGTTATAAGTCAGAGGCCAGGCAATGCCTGGCACAAAATAGGAATTCAATATATGGTAGCTGTATCAGAGGCATGTGAATCAGAGCAACTCCATCTTGAATAGGGGCTGGGTAAAATAAGGCTGAAACCTACTGGGCTGCATTCCCAGAAGTTTAGGCATTCCAAGTTACAGAATGAGATAGGAGATACAGGTCATAAAGACCTTGCTGATAAAACAGTATGCAGTAGGCTGGGCATGGTGGCTCACACCTGTAATCCCAGCACTTTGGCCCAGGCGGGAAGATCACCTGAGGTCAGGAGGTCTGCACTAAAAAAAAAAAAGAAAAAAAGAACAAAACTAGCCAGGCATGGTGGTGCACACCTGTAATCCCAGCCACTCGGGAGGCTGAGGCACGAGAATCACTTAAACCTGGGAGGTGGAGGCTGCAGTCAGCCAAGATTGTGCCACTGCACTCTAGCCTGGGCAACAGAGCGAGACTCCATCTCAAACAAACAAACAACGACAAAAAAACAGCATGCCGTAACGAAGACGGCTAAAACCCACCAAAACCAAGATGGCAACGAGAGTGACCTCTGGTCGTCCTGACTGCTGCACTCCCACCAGCGCCATCACAGTTTACAAATGCCATGGCAACATCAGGAAGTTAGGTTTAGCAGGTCATCAAGAAATAACCATAAAAATGGGCAACCAGGGGCTCTCGGGCGGCTCTGTCTATGTATGGAGTTGTCATTCTTTCTTATAGTCATTTACTTTCTTTTTTTTTTAGACAGAGTCTCGCTCTGTCACCCAAGCTGGAATGCAGTGGCGCAATTCTGGCTCACTGCACCCTCTGCTTCCCTGGTTCAAGTGATTCTCCTGCCTCAGCCTTCTGAGTAGCTGGGACTGCAGGTGTGCACCACCATGCCCAGCCAATTTTTTGTATTTTTAGTAGAGATGGAGTTTCACTGTGTTGGCCAGGATGGTCCCAATCTCCTGACCTCGTGATCAACCCGCCTCGGCCTCCCAAAGCGCTGAGATTACAGGCATGAGCCACCACAACAGGCCTATTCGTTTACTTTCTTATTAACTTACTTTCACTTTACTTTATGGACTTGGCCCTGAATTCTTTCTTGCTAGAGATCCAAGAGCCCTCTCTGGGGGTCTGGATGGGGATCCCTTTCCTGTAGCAGCAGTATGATGATGGTGGTGAGATAATACAGACCAAGGTCTCCTTTAGTGAGAATACTCTCAAAAAAGGAAAATAACATGGGTTCTTTACCAGGGATCACACAAGATGGGCAAAAGTGCAAACCAGCCCAGACTACGTCACTCCCTACCCCAACACCCTGCAAGTTCATTCGCAGCATGGGCCAGTAACTCCACCCCTTACTCCGTGGAGTTGTGGTCAGATCTGATAAGAGTCGTTTCCACCAGGTCTGAAGTTCCTGCTCCAGAATCCCAGACACAGATTAAGTGGTCCCACGTGGCCCACCGCATAATTTCTGCTGCATTGACACACACACACAGAGTCTACCTACCCCCACCCAGCCATGGGCCTCCACCCAGGCTTGGGGAGGGCGGCTTCCTTTGCCAGCCAAAGGGAAATGACAGCACAGGGCCAGAGAAAGCAGTCCAGTGGAGGGGCAGAAACCACAGCTGTTTCCCCTTTGCTAACTCAGCCACTTAGATATCACTTCCTCCGCTCAGGTAACAGCAGGGAGAGATGGGACTGGAAATAACTCTGTCTCTTCCTGTTCACAAAATAACGATTGGTTTGGAAGGAAGGAAAACCAGAGGTGGTTTTCTAGAAGACATCTTCACTCAGAGCCTAAGTATTCCTGAGTCAACTCTGTCTATGAAGCTTCTCAGGAGGGGTGGCTGGGCAGGTGAACCTGGTTTAAAAATTCCCTGGGGGTCAGGAACAACTCTTTCTGTATAGCATCACTGCCCTAGATAAAAATTAAGAATCCAGATTGGGGGATCAAGGGACCCCCTCACACAGCTGTCATCTCTGGGCTCAGAGCTTTCCAAAGCAGCTTTCATACCCACCCTCCCCTCTGCAAGGCAAGCCTGAAAAGAAGCAGTCACCCCATTTTCTAGATGGGCAAATGTAGTTCGAGAAGGGGGAGGTGACATGTGGAAGATGTCACAGCTTGAGGAGCCAACCAACCAGGCCTCAGGTGGAACTTCCGTGGAGCCCAGGCACGCTGGGTGTCATTAAGGGGTCTCTGTGGGGACAGAGCAGGCTTTGGAGCCAGCAGGCCTGGGTCACTGCAGGCCTCTCCACGTGCAGCTCGTTAGCTGTGTAGCATCTAGCAATTCATTTGAGCTCTCTGAGGCTTTGTGCTCTCACCTGTACAGTGTGGATGCCGGCAGGAGCTACACGCTGCATGGGGCTGTTCTGAGAACATCCATATAAACCTCTTAGCACATTGAAAACATTTAGAAAGGTCAGCTGTTATTTTTATTATTACATTTTCCCTAAGAATCAGGCTTGCTGGACTACATGCGAGTGTGGTAGAGGTCAAAGAAACCAAGAGGTAGTTGGAAGCATTGCATTTATTTGTTTTTAGAGACAGGGTCTTGCTGTCACGTAGGCTGGAGTGCAATGGCATAATCATAGCTCACTGCAGCCTCCAATGCCTGGGCTCAAGTGATCCACTCCAGCCTCCTGAGTAGCTCGGACTACAGGTGCACACCACCATGCCTGGCTTTTTAGAATTTTTTTTTGTGAGACAGGGTCTTGCTCTGTCACCCAGGCTGGAGTGCAGTGGTGTAATCACGGTTCACTGTAGGCTCAACCTCCTGGGCTCCAGCCATCCTACCATCTCAGCCTGCTGAGTAGCTGGAGCTACAGATGCATGCCACCACGCCTGGCTTTTTTTGGCTTATTTTTAAACTTTTTTGTAGACATGGGGTCTCACTATATTGTCCAGACTGGTCTTGAGCTCCTGGCCTCAAGCGATCCTCCCTTCCTTAGCATTTTGAAGCACTGGAATTATAGGCATGCGCCACCATGCCCAGCTGAAGCACTGCATTTAAAACTAAGACAAGTTCAGGCTGGGCGCAGTGGTTCACGCCTGTAATCCCAGCACTTTGGAAGGCCGAGGCGGGTGGATCACCTGAGGTCAAGAGTTCGAGACCAGCCTGGCTCACATGGCAAAACCCCATCTCTACTAAAAATACAAAAATTAGCCAGGTGTGGTGGCGCATGCGTGTAACTCCAGCTACTTGGGAGGCTGAGACACGAAAACTGCTTGAACCCAGGAGGCGGAGGTCGCAGTGAACCAAGATGGCACCACTGGGTGACAGAGCGAGACACCGTCTCCAAAAAAGAAAAACTAAACTAAAACAAGTTCAGAGAGAGCATGAAGTAGAAGGGAACATTAGTGTGGGTGTTCAGAAGACACAGACACGCTGGGCTCCCCTCAAGCTGTGCGGTGTTGACCCCCAGACCCTATGAGACTAGGCCCTTTGTCCCTCTCGCCACTGGGGAAGCGTGGATGGAAGTGACTCCACCTGAACCACTGCTGCGTCAGGCCCTCCCATACAGAGCCCTGCACTAGTTTAAGACACAAAGCAGCTGACACCTCACTTCCTGCTGCTCCCTCTTCTCCTCCTTCTCCTCCCCCTCCTCAACCCTTGCTCCCTAAGAGCCTGAGTGCAATCAACTTTTTATGGGGAAGCCAGACCCCTAGGAGTGAGAGCTATAAACAGCAAGGGTGGGACCCAGATGGCCAACTAAAGAGTCCCCCAAGCAGAGCTAGAAAAAGGTTCCAGTCCTTACCTATCTCAGTCCCGGCACAAAACAGCCCTGGAGCCCACCAGGAGGACCACAAAGTGACTATTTAGCTCCCTCTCCCTGCCAGCCCTTGGGAAAAAAGGAAGGTACCAAGGTGTCTACAGGATAAATGGAATTCTCTCTGCTGCCACTGGAGGCTCTCAGAGCTGGCCCTGAGCGTTCCTGTCATCCTTCTCTTCCCCGTCCACCTTCGGCTTTGCCCAGCTTTTCCTTGCACATTCCACCTCCAGAACCTTTGCTTTTCCCTTTCTTGGAATGCCCCTTCCCAGTTTTCCCATCGAAATCCTACTCTTTCCCAGCCAAATCCTGATCACGCCTCGAGGCCCATCCTGAAGCCTGCCTTCCCCAGTTGGTCTTCCCTGACTCCAGTTCACAGAACGCTCTCCCTCCTCTGAACAGCTTCAGGACTCAGTGATTATGATACCAAATACTTATGCTGCGCTTCAAATGGTGCCACGTACTGGTCTAAGCTCTTTACAATTACAAATTCATTTCATCTTCATCATAACCCTAAGAGCTAGGTCCTATTTATATATATATATATATTACTTGTGAGGAAACTGAGGCTGACAGACATAAGTAATTTGCACTGGATCCATGGCAGTGAGTAGCGGGGCCAGGATATCCCAATGCTCAATCAAGGGCTACAGCACGCAGGTGCTCTGGGACAACAGAGCCTCCCAGGTGCACCCCTCTTCCTCAGGTGGTGCTGCCTGGACTTGCTGGTTATTTTCTCTCTCACCAAGCCAGCTCTGATGGGGAAAGAAGTGGCACTCACAGACGTGGGTGTCAGAGACCAGGGTGAGAATCTCAGCCCTGCCACAGAATTATGCTGAGTGAGAGTGACACGAACCCTCCGAGCTTCAATTTCCCCATCGGTAAAATGGGGATGAAAATACCTACTGGCTAGGCATGGTGGCTCACACCTGTAATCCCAGCACTTTGGGAGACCGATATGGGTGGATCATGAGGTCAGGAGTTCAAGACCAGCCTGGCCAAGATGGTGAAACCCCATCTCTACAAAAAATACAAAAACAAAATTAGCCGGGTGAGGTGGAAGTCACCTGTAATCCCAGCTTCTCTGGAGGCTGAGACGGGAGAATCGCTTGAACCCAAGGAGCAGAGGTTGCAGTGAGCCAAGATCGCACCACTGCACTCCAGCCTGGGTGACAGAGTGAGACTCCGTCTCAAAAAAAGAAAAGAAAAAAAAAAACCACCTACCTAATGACATGGAGTTGTTACGAGGTTCAAGTAAAATCTCCTCTAAAGCCATCTTCCGCATTGCCTGGCACATAGTAGGTGCTTGTATGTTAGTTCTCCCCCTTCTCATGGTATCTTGACAGCCTTGCCAGACTCTGGCCAGCACCACGCACAAAGCAGGGGCTCAGTCTCTATGGCTGATGCGGTGGCTTGCCTGGGGGTTACCCAGAGGCACAAGGGGGATCCTCCTATGACCTCCATCCCCTTCACAGCTAGGCTCCTGACCTTTCCATTCACCTGCCTGCCTGTGACTGGCTGCACCACAGGCAGCAGAAGCCCAGGCCAGGCAGGAAGTAGCATGCTGCTCTGGGAATCCGCCTCTGGAAGCCCTGATCACTCTACTGGGCGCTTTCATTATTTTTGGCAATTGTCATAGCAGAGAACACCTCTGGCTCTCACTCAGAACCCATTTCCAAAGCCAGAATCTCCACCTCATTTCCCACACACACCCCTTGTCCTTCCTGTCCCCTGGGTCCCTATCCTAATCCACTATCCCTTTCCTGGATTCTCAGAACTCAAGATGAGTAAGTGGGACTACCATGTGTATAACTCTATTATTTGTTTTGTTTTGTTTTGTTTAATTAAGAGGTAAAAGAGAACACAGTTGCCCGTTAGACTTTTTCTGGCCAAGAAATAGTCTGGTCAGTGACTCAGGCTGAGGAAATTAGAAGGCAATTTAGAGGGAACTGCTGTGCAAACCCAAAGTCAGAAGTCTTAACAACACTTCTCTAATTCATAGCTCCCACGGTCAGTTAACTCACGCGGGCCCTGGAATATCTCTTTGGAAAATGCAGCAGCTGAGGCTTGTATTTCTGGAGCTGGAACCAGTCTCCTCTGATATCAAATAGGTTTATTTTTCCCTCTTCTTCTCTTCCCCCTGCCTGCCACCACTAACGGTGATTTCTACCCTGGTTTAGCCCCCAAAAGCCCTCACTCAGCTCGACACAGGGCTGTAATAAATGCCTGGCTGTGCTCCCTGTTCAACGGCCTTGAAGGATGTGGTTGGTTGTTCCGTGAGCAAGGAGCCTTGTCAGACCCGTGAATCACCCCTCGATCACTTCCCTCCCTGGAGAAGAAACTGTTCCTGTGCTTGTGCATGTGTGTGTGTGTGAGAGAGAGAGAGAGAGCGAGAGAGAGAGAGAGAGAGAAAGCAGGCAAGAGTGCTAACCCACGTGTGGTGCCGACCTTGGGGCTAGGATCCTATTTGACCTTACCCTTACCCAGAGCCTTACCTTTCCTTCTCTCCTAACCTCTGTTCCTTCCTGGCTTACCAGGAAGCCACCACCAGATCCCCGTGCTTAGCTCCAGGAACCCCTCCAGGTTGGAACAGCTGCTCTGTGTTTATCTGTTCCTCTTGGAGGTTGGGTGTTTTCCATGGGGCGCGGAGCCCACTTCCCCAACAGACTGTGAACGGCTGGTCCGTCCTTTTTGCCTCAGTCTTTCCTTTTCTCTCAGATTCACCAATTGGGTCGGAAATCACCTGCTGTGCTTTGTTGATCAGGAACAGCAGATGGCAATGAGCATATGGTGCATACCCATGGTGGGGTCAGGCACTCGGTAGATGCTTTACCCCAAATTAACTCAGGCCAGGTTCCCAAAAGCCTTGTGAAGTTACAGGTGAGGAAACTGAGGCTCAGAGTGACAGCCCAAGGTCACACAGCTAGGAAGTGGCAGAGGCAGGATTTGAGCATGATCTGCCCAGCACCACACTCATTCCATAATGGAACTGGCCCTGAAGAAGGCCCTTGTCAGGCCGTGGCTGCCCATTCTAATTCCTGTGGGGCTGGAGTCACAATCTAAGGGCTGAGAAAAAAAGAAAGGCAGACAAATGAATGCATTTGGGGCCAGTTCCTAAGCATGTGGCTCCCAGGACCAAGACTAAAATCTGAGATGATCTCAGCAGAGGAAGAATGTATTATTTCCACCGGGGCAACCTTAACTTATTACCCCAAGCACTACTGGAGACCAGATACCAGCCTGAAGTTGCTCAACTCCTCCTGCCTCACAGTGACCCACCGGCGTTGCCCACCACAAACTCACCTGCATGGCACATGGTAGATGTCTACACAGTGAGGCAGTCCTAAATACCAGCCTGCACTGCTCTGTCACCATTGCATGGGGCTGAGCCTGGCCTTCCTGCCCAGATTCTAATTGAGCAGAAGGGCCCCATCTTATATCCACATCCTCCTTTGGAGCTAACCTGACTGCATTGCCCCAGATCTGCCCTGTGCTAACTGTGAGACCCTAAGCAAGCTGATGAACTGCTCCAAGTCTCAGTTCATCTGTAAAATAGAATCCAAAAACCTACCCCACATTAGGGTGCATTCAATGACCTGCAGGAATCACAGGAAAACACCAGTGTTACTATTTGCATTCCCTAAAGAGTCCTGCAGAGAATCAGAACATTCATGATTGGTATTTGTCTGAAATAAACAAATCAGGAAGTAAAAGAACCGTGAAAGTGCAATATTCCCAAATCAAATAGATATAATTTCTTGTTTGTTTTCGATGGTTTGTTTTAGATAAATGAGCTTTACTCCACCACCGTATGAATTGATGTATACCTATACCTGCCGTGAGCACAAAGAATCAGGTGGACCTGAACTCAAATCTTTATGGGAAAACTTTCAAATGAAGGAATCTGCATTCTATATCCAGCATCATCAGGACCATTTTTAAGACAAGCGTCAGAGGCCAAAGCCAGTTTACCTAGGATCTCCCCAGCACAGCTCAGAAAGCCAGGAAAGGAGCCTAGCTTCGGGCCAGGGACCTAAGCAGCTGACCTAAGCAGCAGCTGCCTGCCCCTCTCCACCCCACCCCAAGCAGGGGCTGGGCAGAGAGGAAGGAAGCCAGGGCTGACAGTGCCATCCACATGATGGAGGCTACTTGCGTGCCTTCATGAACGGACCGAAAGCACAGGATCCTTCGTGTCCAGGCAGCTCCCCCTCCCCATGGGGATGAGCAAACCCTTTGCAGGATGTCCTGAGAGAACCTTTGCAGTGTGTTCCCAGCATTCTGGAGCCAGCTGAGCTCCTCCTGCATGGGCCTCAGGACTCTCATCAGCTAGCTCTGGCTAACACGCACATCCCGTAAAACCTCTCCGCTCTGCAATTTACCAAACCACAGACTCAGAATTCACCATCAGCGGAGAGAGGCTGAAGGAGATGTGCTCCTCCAGTGCAGAGGGTTTCCAGAACATAGGCAAAGGGGGCAGCATGTCCTGCCAGCTGACCACACCAGAGGCCTTACCCAGAACACTCAAGCTTCTGGTGTGTGGTGTCCACTGTGCACGAGCCAGGAGAGGAAGAGGCCGCAGCCTCCCCCAACCTCTCTTCCTGCCTCTGTCTGTCCCATCAGGCCCTTTCTATTGCTTTCTTTCCGCTTTCTATTATTGGAGATGCTTATGTTATATATTAATATATATATACAATTCCCCAAATGGGTAGAAACTTTTCCACCACCAGGTATTTGTCCTCTTAGCCAACCCCAACCAGACTTAGGACACATGCAATGAAAAAAACCCACAGAGAAGGCAAAAGGCCAGTTAGACCAAGGTGCTGTGAATAGCTGTGTTGCAAGTTACTTGACCCAATCTGGCTCTCCATTTCCTCATCTGTAAAATGAAGTAGCTGAGCCAGATGAATCTTCGGGTCTCTGCCCATTCCGCAGTTCCACAACATACAACACTTTCTCCTTTCACTGTTTTCCAGAACCCTAGTTCAGAACTCTGTATGGCTCCATCTGTTCAATGACATCACTCCCTGCCCCAAACATAATGTCATCGATTCTTACTCGGGAAGCGGAGATGGCCCGGGAAACACTTTGTCTGTAAAAAGGGAGGAAATGATCGTTTCGAGGAAACTGCACAGGACTTCTTTTGTGTTTTTCACACAGAACAAGTTATTATCAATCTTAAAACCCAAAATCTTTCTTCCTTTTTTGCCAGACCATTAATAGCTGCTTTTCAAAAATACTTTCTTAGTCAGTATCTCACCAATATAATAAGCTACCATTTAATAAGTGCTTACTGTGTGCCAGGAGCTGGGCTAAGTGCTCTACATAGATGATCTCATTTAATTCTCCTGACAGCCCTAGGAAGTGCATACTATTATTATCCTTACTTGAAATTGAGTAAACTGAGGCCCAGGGAGGTTTAAATAACTTGCCCAAGTTTGCACAGCTAGTTAGTGGCCACGCCAGGCTTTCAGCAAGACAATCTAACTTCAGAGCCCCAGCACATAACCTTACCTTTCAAAACTGCCTGCAGTGGGTCCAGGTGCTAGTTTGTTACAGGTGTGTCCTGCATCTGCAACCTTGGGCACCACTGGTGGGAACTGAAATGTCATGTTTCATCTAAAATCCAGAGTTAGATACGCGTCTGCTTGGGTCTCAGAGCAGAGAGTGCCATCTGTTGAATGCAGTGCCAAGCTCAACCGAAGACTAAAACTGAGAATCCTTAAAACTTAGCCTGCAACATTTGAGAAAAATAAACCCCAGTATGTACAAACGGACATCTGTCCACAGAGCCGGTTGACCACCTGGTGACCCAAGCCCTCCAAACAGAGCTTTCTTGTAACAGCAGCAGAAGATGCTTGCTTGACCAGATAATACAAAAGAAACAATTCTCTAAGGGTGTCATAGACTGTTCCCAGGAGGCACCCACCTCCCCGCCTGGTCAGCAACCTGCCTCCACATTTACCTCCTCTCCATCTGAGCCCCACCACATTTGCTCAGCTATTAAAAAAACCCGAAGTTCAGAGCTACCGGTGACAAAGGCAGAAAGAGTAGCCCGAGGCTGACATTGCCAGTCCCCAGTCCCTTTGCAACAGTGGAATAAAAGGCACTTCAGAGATCAATGGGCAATCCAGGGCAGCAACCAGCAGCCTGTTTTAATTGTTAACATTAATGCTTTGAGCATTGGAACTGCTCTTCTAAATACCTAATTTGCAAATAACATGCAGTCCTCTGTGCTTGGGTCTCTTCTATCTCAAGTACAGGAGCACAGACGCTCCAAGGGGTCAAGGACACCGTGTTTACTTCCTGAGGTGTGAGGGATGGGAAGGCAGGACCAGCTGAGACGAAGAGGGCCTGTCGCATAGGCTCTGGAGCTGGCCCAGTCAACCTTAACCCCTTCTCATTAACTATGGGGGAAGAAGGGGGAGGGGCAGTCGGCGGTTCCTCGGAGACCACAGCAAACATTTGCCTCCTCGTGTCTGGAGATGGAGCATCACTTAAGAGGAAATGAACCCGGTTAAGGGTCACATTCAGAGGAGGAATAAAAGGAAAAGCCACGGTTCTCCTCACACCAACGGACACAACGGCTTTAAGAGGGAAATCAAAGCTCAGCGCAGAGGGTGGAGGTTGGGCTGGGGGGCGTTGGCTCCTTCGGCCCCCAGCCCCAGGCCTAGGAAGGCAGAAGCAGAGCTGGCGTGGGAGGCAGGGCGAGAGGTTTCCCTCCCCAGGGCGAGCTCTGAAAGCGTCTCGGGCTGTGTGAGCGTGAGCACCCAGGGCCCCCGGGGAGGGCCGAGGAGATGCGCTTTCCCAACGGGGCTGCTCTGCGAGGGGTTGACGGAAGCTCCCCCCACCATCCATCAAAGGCGGACAGATGACTTCACCGTTGTAACAGACAAGGGCAGCCACTTGCCAATTCCAATGCCAAAAAAAGAAACCGGGGAGGGGGAAGGAGGAAGCACAGAAGAGGCTTCCCTGGAGATCAGAGCCCTGCGAAGAAACTCCACGGCCGCGGGCTACCCCGTGGGCGCTTAGCTCCCGGACCTAAAGGCGGGGAGGGGAGAGGGGCCTCCTGGGGCCCTCCCGGGACCTGGGGCCACCCCGCAGAGTCGGCGGAGACTGTACTCACATAGTGCTTGGAGGGGTTCCTCCGCTTCTCCACGTCCACCACGGTGGCATCCTGCACGCAGTAGGCGAGCATCTTCCCCCACAAAGCGAGTGGCGCCCCGGCGGCGTCACCTTCTCATCCCGGCCGGGCTCCGGCTCCTTCTCCAGCTGCCCGGGTCCCGGGGCCGCCCACCACCCCGGCCCGGCGCGCCGACAGCTGCCCGGACTCCCGGTGCCCTCAGGTCCGGTCCCGGGGACGGGGGAGGATCCCGGAGGGCGCGCGGGCTCCGTGCGCCCAGGGCAGCTCCCCGCCGGCCTGCCGCGCGCCCCTTCCCTCCCGCGCGGCCGCCGCGCTCCGCTCACCCGCTCGCTCTCTCCGCCGCCCCGTGGGTCCGGCGGGAACAGGCGGAGCAGAGGAGGGGCGGGGGTGTGTCCCGCAGGCGAGGGGACGGGGCGGGGGCCCGGAGCCTGCTGTCAGCGCTCTGGGGAGGGGCCGGCGGCGCCCCTTCGCTGCTCTCCGGCTCGGGCTCCGGGGGGATCGGCGCTGGCGGAGGCTGCGGGCGCAGGAGGCGGAGGCAGGGCCTGCCTGGCAGGGAAGGGAAGGGAGGGAGGGGAGCGAGGGGAAGCGCGCGGGGAGGGGCTCCGGGCCGGGGGAGGGGCTCCGGACGTCGAGGAGGGGGCTGCAGCCTGGCCCGAGTGGCAGGGGGCGGGCCGACGAGACCCCCACCGAAGCCCAGCGCGCACCCAGCGGCCTGGCGCGGCGCTTGGCTATTTCGCCGGGCACAAAAACTCAGGGTGGCTTCGGGGGGAGAAGGAACGGGGAAAGTGAGCCCACCTCGCCCCCAGCCTGGCTTTCCGCGTCGGAGCGGATTTGTGCCTTTTTGTCCCCACCTTTATGTTCCCCTACCACTTCCACCCCCAGATCTCTTTAGTGAGAAGTAGTTTATTACCCGGCTGTTACTGCCCAGGCCCCCGAGGAGATGGGAATGGGGAATGGGCGAGCTTTAAATCCTTCAAGCCACAGCTTGTTTGGACGAACCACCTGACCCCCTGGAGGTCATAAAGGGTGAACTCTCCCCGGAAATGTGATCGATTCGTTGCCTGAGTCGTTCCAACGATCTGGGCTTGTGTAAGAAACCTGTGACATCATTTACCAATGACAAAGTTACAAACTCTGCATAACACCACTGCCTTAAGCCTCAGGCTCCCCTGGGGACCCTCCCCAGGCTAGCGACAGGGAAGGCCGCATACAAAGGCAGGAAAACCCACCGGCTGGAGGCCAGCTCACCATGAGCCTCAGGCTCTGACATTCTCACCCCTCCCTCTAATCTGGAAAACTCACTTTCCAAGTCATTTGTCCGTGGTCCCTGGACTTGGAGCACAGCTACTAAATTCAATTTAGCTTCACCCCCTTCTAGTTCAACATTTCTTTTCCATTCTGCTTTCAAATATTTAAAATGGGTAGTGTTTTCACAGCTAATCCAGTTGTTTCACAATCACAATAAAGCTTCGTGACTGTGGACCAATGTGAAACATCTGAAATAAGGACAAATAATTTTATGACCTAATTGCATTAATACTTTCCTCTGTGGGCTCTCTACTGTCAGAACCCAAGCACCAATCTAAGGCCTTATTTATTCACACATTTGCTCCATATAGAGCACCCCACTATTCCTCCAGCCTCCCTGGAGAAGGATGCTAGGACGCCAAACCATGGCAGAGGACAAAGGAAAAAGCAGAAAAAAAGATGGATGGGTCTGGAGGGGGGGCGGGGCAGACTGTGAGACATCTTGGCACAGAGCTTCTTAGAGAGGATCGAAAACCGGTGTGAACGTCGGAGCAGGAGTCCTGGGGCAAGGTGCACCTGGTAATGTTGCTCAGTTGATGGGAAAATGGGGGGACAGGGCACTACCTCCATGAGCAAGGCTTACTTCCCGAAAGGATGAGAGGTAGACACAGAACGGGCCCTGGGCTCTGAGCTGTAGAAGCTGGGAGGGTGCCGGCCAGTTGCAGGTCCCCTCTGATAATGGATTAAGACAGCCCATGAGTTTGGGATGAAGAGATTCATCATCGTCCTCACGTAACTCATCTTCTGTGGATGGCAAGGTCTTCTGGAAGAGCTCATAAAGCTGAGAAGCCATGGTGAGGGGAGCTGGTGTTTAGCTGTTGTGGCAGGAAGAAGAGGAGGGGGTTTAGCTAGACTTGGGTCCCCTTGTGAATCAAAGCAGTCAGCTCACCTAAAACAGCATGAGTGGTTTCCCCATTACCCTTCTTCTGGACCCAGATCCACAATGAACACACCAAGCACAAGAAATTTGTAGGAGAAACAGCCCAATGCTTCCCCACTGTCCCAGCAGCCTACAAGGTGGTAGCCTTTTTACTGCCTACAAAACTCCCTGCAACTTGACATCTTATAAATTCAAGCTTTTAAACTCAACTTGAGCATACGCCGAACTTCTTTCTCCCCAAATTACCTCAATTGGAGGAAGAAACTGAGTGTGCCCCCCAAATACCATGGTGCCAAGATCCGGGCAGAAGTTATTTCTACCTGTGGTAGAAAATTGTCTTTTCTGTACTGGGGCCATATGTCCAAGAGGCTTTAAGTATGAAATGGTGCAGGCTATTCCTTCTCTGGGTACATTTCAACCACATGCAGATTTATTTCCCACAGTGCCTTGGGAATTCCTTTCTGTTCAATACACATCTATTGAATGCTTCACATGTGCCTCGCAATCCCCACAAAATGACAGAGACTTGGGTGTGTTTCCTTGGAAACAGGGACTGTTCATCATTCATTAAATACCCTGACTATGTGTGGCACACAATAGGTACATAGGGTGGACTCTGTTGCAATCTGGTCAAAGAGCTAGTGCTAGAGAGGATTAGAGGATTAGGTAAACCCCTATTTTGCCACCTCCACCCGTGAACTGGGGATCACTCCAACCCAAGGATATTGTGTGAGTTAAAAATGACAAAATATAATTGCAAAAAAATTTTTTATTTTTTATTGCACTTTAGGTTCTGGGGCACATGTGCAGATCGTGCAGGATTGTTGCATAGGTACATACATGGCGGTGGTTTGCTGCCTCCATTCCCCCCACCCCCCGTCACCTATATCTGGCATTTCTCCCCATGTTATCCCTCCCCAACTTCCTTACCCCCACAAAATATGTGTATATATATATTATATATATAATATCTATATTATATATATAAAATATATAAGCAAGAGAAAAAGAAGCCACATGAAATGCAAAATGATACCTGAAACTGATTTTTCAAAAACAGGTTAATTGTAGGATACTTAGAATCAAAAAATTTTCCAACTAGAATGGACAAGAGAGGTTATTTATTCCTCTTATTTTATAGAGGAACAAACCAAGGCCAAGAAAAATGAAGCAAGCTGCTTGATGCCACATAGCCAGTTAGTCCCAGATCGGCTGTCTTTCCTCTACCATGTTTATGTGCCTACACATGGGCAAGAAGAGCTCGTTTAGAGAGCACACTTAGCACACCTGTAGATCTGGAATGCTGCACTCACTCAAACCCTGGAGTCCCTGCTTCCAGTTGCCCATTCACACAAGCATCACACATTGCCTGAACTTCCCAATAAAAAGGACTGTACACTCCTCTAGAGCAGAGGCCGTCTGTGTCTCCATGGTCCTCTGTGTACATGCAAATGCCATCAGCTCCCCTAAAGCAGAGCCCACCCTACCTCCTCTCCCATGTAGGGTCTTTGTGACCACCCCAAAGAAGACAACATACAGGAAAGTACTGGAAACCAATGTGCGCTATGAAGACACAGTATAACCTTCTGTTCCTCTTCAGAAATTGAATGACAATTGTTAATCATACATTTGTTTCCCAATCATACATCATTCTACGAGAGCTCAGCCTTCACTGTATTGAAATTTATTGATATCCTTTATGTTATTTAACTTTCCTGTGCTTTAGGTGGTGCCCTCTAAACCAGTAAGAAGCCTCTAAAGGCCTTGAGGCCCATGAACTTGGACTTGAACACCACCCTTTCCCTCCCCAACCCCGCCATCCAGCACCTCCGCCGCCTGCCACACACACCTGCCCACCTAGCGCAGAGCTTTATGCACGCCAGGCCCTCAATACATAGTTGTCTTTGTAAATTACTGGGATCTCAGAAGATATTTGTGGTTACTGCTGGGGCTAAGTGATGCCTAAGAAGAACTGGAGGACAGAGTCTCGGAGCAGGACTTACCCAACCTGGGTTCTGGTCCTGGCTCAACCACAAACCAGCCTGTGACCTTGGAGTTCTTTCCCATGTCTGTGTCTCTGGTGCTCTGGTCCTTTCCGTGCTCTACCATGGTGGATAATTTACATAAACTGAGGTCCAGCCAGACTCTTACCCAGAATTGTGTAAATTTGAGTGAAATTTGGGGCCCCCTTCTGGCCAAAGTGGTTTTAGCACTTCTACCTCCTGTCACTGGCCAAAGCTATCACAGATCCTGGCTCACCTCTGGCAGGGACAGGCAGGAGGTAACTGCCATTCTACAGAAGGTAAGCAGTCCAACGCTCAGCTTCTCTCTCTGCTTCTCCTCCTCCTCCTCTTTTTTTTTTTTTTTTTTTTTTTTTTTTTTTTTTTTTTTTTTTTTTAGACGGAGTTTCGCTCTTGTTACCCAGGCTGGAGTGCAATGGCGCGATCTCGGCTCACCGCAACCTCCGCCTCCTGGGCTCAGGCAATTCTCCTGCCTCAGCCTCCTAAGTAGCTGGGATTACAGGCACGCACCACCATGCCCAGCTAGTTTTTTTGTATTTTTAGTAGAGACGGGGTTTCACCATGTTGACCAGGATGGTCTCGCTCTCTCGACCTCGTGATCCACCCGCCTCGGCCTCCCAAAGTGCTGGGATTACAGGCTTGAGCCACCGTGCCCGGCCCCTCCTCCTTTTTCTTCTTCCTCTGCCCCCTCTCTCTCTTTCTCTCTCAAATCAGCCTTGATATATTTATTTATTGACTTGCATTTGGAGAGTGTCTTGAGGATGGTCCCTCCTGAATATGGAGCAGACAGCAAGGCCGACTGCCCGGGGAAGTAAACTGCTTACCAGGCTTCTCCTCTCTTTGCTGGGGAACAAGACGAGGATACGGGCCCAGAACTGCCCCACTGCCCAGCCCCACTGTTCACAAATTCTAGCCATACTAACAGGCCCCTCCTGTTGCCAAACCACCAGATGGTGGAAGCCACCTCTGTCCTACACCCAGCACAGTTTAAGTTCATTAGCGAAATCTCAACATGCTTCTTTACACTGTCCCTTGAGAGTCTCAGCCTCCTGTCTTAGCCTGGATTCCGGTGAGGGTTTGTGTACAGCAGAAGGTTTTGATAGAACCACTTGAAATTCCAGCCTTAGCAAGTGATCATGCCCCTGGAATACCAAAAGGGAAATCTGGGAACCTGCACAGCCATAATTAGATTCACAGAGGCAAACAGTATTATTCCGTAACTCCAGGCTGCATCCCTAACCCTGACCAGACGTCTAGCCCTCAAACTAGTGCATGGCATTTTAAGACCCTCAGGAATGAGTGTGGATGGTTTCATACCATCTATCTCAATGACTGAACACACCTTGAGGTGAATTCCTGGCTGGGAGGGGGCTGTCAGCATCATCTGGGTATAAAAGATCATCTAGTACGGTTCCGCTTTAGTGATAAACCACCACAGATTTTCTTTTTCAAAATCCCCCTGGAATTTCCAGAAGCCAGCAAACCCTGAGCTGGCCTCTTGAAGACAAAAGGAACAGAAAAGAAAAATCTCATGGGGAATTGAAAGGCAGTTGCTTTGAAAATAGCCTCAAGTCACAAATAACCAAATATCTGAGTCTGGTTTTGGTTTTACCCTCTCTTTTTTTATTTTCACTTCTTTATTCAGAAATGGCATAGAAATTACTTCCTGTTTAAATCCATACATCTCTTTCAGGTGAAAGATGAAAGACTGTCAAAGTCAAGTCTGGCTTCAGCTCAAACCCTGTCTTATGTAAAGCAGAAGACATCCCCCTAGTTGGTTCCTTTCTTACTCAATAGGTGAAGATAAAAAGCCTTAGCAGGCTGGGTTTTGCCTACATGGGTAAATGTGGCTGGGATTTGGATGGTCATCAACAAGGTATTGCCCTAGGCAGAACTTACCTCCTAATATACGAACAGTGCATGTCTTATTTAAGACTCTTTGGTTTACACATACGAAACATTGAGCTAAGCTAGCTTGAAAAGGGGGAAGGGGGTTTAGTTCCAATATATAGTAGCGTCTCATGGAATCCACACACATCCTGGCTTCTTGAAGTAGTAGAACCAAGAAGTATAAAATCTTTAAGAACATAAGCAATAATAATTTTCTTCATCTCATCTCTGCTTAGCACTGTGTGTCTGATTTACTTTTTTGACTGCAAATTTTTTTCGTTTCTTCACTTATGTATCAGAAGCCCCCCGCCACACATAAGTGTCTACCAATCTCCCAATTCCAGACATACCTAAAGACTGGTCGGCTGCCTCTGGAGTCCAGTTCCCAGTTTGCTGGGGAAATAATCTGTTGGCCCAGCTTGGGTCATGTGTCCACCCTGACCCAGTCAACTACCATGGGCTGGAGTCGTGTGAATTTGATCATAAACCAACACATTTGGTTAGGGAATCAATTCTAAGAATGGGGGCCACATTGGGGCCCCTTCAAGTTACTATTCTTTAAATATTTATTCAGCATTAATTTAGTGAAGCCTGGGAGAAATAAATGTTCTATTAAGTGTGTGCCTCTTCCTGTACACTTAAAGTAAGGAATTTATTTATTTGTTTTTGAAAGATAAAACAGTTTTACTGGATAATCTAAAGTGGATTAGGTATTGCTACCAATTAATGTCAAGACCAGTTCTTACACAACAATAGTGATCTTTATAGGTATTTGTGTACTTAAGAAAGAACAGCATGGCAAAAGAAACAGTCAGTAGAGTGAATCGGCAACCAACAGAATGGGAAAAAATTTTTGCTGTCTACCCATCTGACAAGGGGCTGATATCCAGAATTTACAAAGAACTAAAGCAGATCTACAAGAAAAAAACAAACAAGCCCATTCAAAAATGGGCAAAGGATATGAACAGATACTTTACAAAAGAAGACATACAGGAGGCCAACAAATATATGAAAAAATGCTCATCATCACTGGTCATCAGAGAAATGTAAATTAAAACCACATTGAGATACCATCTCATACCAGTTAGAATGGCGATCATTAAAAAATCTGGAAACAACAGATGCTGGAGAGGATGTGGAGAAATAGGAACACTTTTACACTGTTGGTGGGAATGTAAATTAATTCAACCATTGTGGAAGACAGTGTGGCGATTCCTCAAGGACCTAAAAATAGAAATCCCATTTGACCCAGCAATCCCATTACTGGGTATATATCCAAAGGATTATAAATCATTCTACTACAAGGACACGTGCACACGAATGTTCATTGCAGCACTGTTTACAATAACAAAGACCTGGAACCAACCCAAATGCCCAACGATGATAGACTGGATAGGGAAAATGTGGTACATATACATCATGGAATATTACGCAGCCATCAAAAACGATGAGTTCACATCCTTTGTAGGAACATGGATGAACCTGGAAACCATCATTCTCAGCAAACTGATACAAGAGCAGAAAATCAAACACCGTATATTCTCGCTCATAGGCGGGTGTTGAACAATGAGAACACATGGACACAGGGAGGGGAGCACTACACACTGGGGTCCGTTGGGGGGAAATGGGGGAGGGACGGGGGGGTGGGGAGGTGGGAAGAGATAGCATGGGGAGAAATGACAGATACAGGTGAGGGGACGGAAGACAGCAAACCACACTGCCTTGTGTGTACCTATGCAACAATCTTGCATGTTCTTCACATGTACCCCAAAACCTAAAATGCAATAAAAAAATAATAATAAAAAATTTTTAAAAAAAAAACAAAAAAGAAAGAACAGTAATTCTAAATTTGTGCTCAGATGTGAATAACAGCACACTTGTAAATTGACTTAAAGTTCTGAAATGATGCTTCATCAAACAGGGTTCGTATATTAAAGAGAGTTTAACCTCAAGAGTTGTGAGCCTGGCAGGAAATAAATAAGGGACAATGATGCAAAGATTAGCAGTGTTGGCGAGTCATTACCATCCTCCAGGCTGACCAGTTCAAAGAGAGTTGGAATCATGAAGGAGAGATTATCTGGAGGGAGCTATAGTTTTGGGGGATGCAAAGACTTAGAATGGGGTGGGTGGGTGTGGTTAGCATCCGAGAAGGAGTTTCTCCTTCAATTTCAATGTAAAATAAAGCACTTATTATATGGACTGATGGCGATGTTTTCTGATTCGTTTTGTACTTCATGGTTTTTCACATTTGGATAACGTTACTCACATGCTTACCATAGATAGATGTTACTTACATGAATATAGCTTCAAAGCCTTTTAAAAGATATTTTAAGGGTTTCTGTTTGTTTTTACTTTCATGGAGGTGAGATGTTTCCTGCATTTTTGGAGTTACTGTTTTTTATTTGCATTTTTTGCAGGGGGGAAGAATCCGTTTCCTGAATGGTTAACTTCTTGGGACGCATATTAATAGGTTTGAACTTACTTAAAACAAATCATTCCTTCCAAGTAAGCAGCACTAGCCGCACGCATCTTTGCTCATTGGCCTTGCAGCTGAGGTGATGGCTGCTGAATGAAAGGGCTATCCAGGGCAGGGGTCAGAGCTGATGGTCCAGGTCAGTCTCCAAGTACAAAGCATCCTACACATGCACACTGCAAGAATACTCCCTGGAGCTGGGCACAGTGACATATACCTGGACTCCCAGCTTCTCCAAAGGCTGAGGCACAAGGATTGCTTGAGCCCAGGGAGTTGAAGCTGTCGTGTGCTATCGTCACGCCTGTGAATAGCCACTGCACTCTAGCCTGGGCAACACAGTGAGATCTCATCTCTAAAAATTAAAATAAATTTTAAAAAGGAAAGTCCCTGAAGATGAGAGGTGCTTGTGAGGAAAGATTTTGTATTTCCACTTGAGAGTGTTGTTTACTGTGGCAGAAACTGGACCATTTGTGCCAGGAGACCCTTGGAAAAATCCCTGTCTTTTGGGCCAAGACTCTTGGCCATTTATCTGTCTTGTCTAACACATGAGGGACGGCCACTCTCAGAAGTTTAGAATCAAAATAGAAAAATCTTGGCCAGGCGTGGTGGCTCATGCCTGTAATCCCAGCACTTTAGGAGGCCAAAGCGGGTGGATCACAAGGTCAGGGGATCGAGATCACCCTGGCCAACATGGTGAAACCCTGTCTTGAAAAAAAAAAAAATAGAAAAATCTTGCCAATGGAGAGTCAAGAAACAATGTAGACAATGTCTGATTATTAATAAATGATTTTACTAAAATGTAAGAATGCCAACTCTATAAGCCCACAGATGTTGGCCTGTTTGCTCATCATGGCACACCCCCAAGTGCTGAGAACAATGTCTGACATATAGCCAGTTTTCACTCAATGTTTGTTAAATGAAAGAATGACTTAAATAGGATACAAACTTAATTCTTGAAAAACCTTTTAAATGATATCTGACTCTTAGAGTTCTGAATCTTTTGCTCATTGCCTTATAAAAAGCACCAATAAGCCAGGTGTGGTGGCTCACGCCTGTAATCCCAGCCTTTTGGGAGGCCAAGGAGGGCAGATCACTTGAGGTCAGGAGTTCGAGACCAGCCTGACCAACATGGTGAAACCCTGTCTCTACTAAAAGCATAAAAATTAGCTGGGCATGGTGGTGGATACCTGTAATCCCAGCTACTTGGGAGGCTGAAGCAGGAGAATTGCTTGAATCCAGGATGCAGAGGTTGCAGTGAGCTAAGATCATGCCACTGCACTCCAGCCTGGGCAACAGAGTGAGACTCCATCTCACAAAACAAAAACAAATACAAAAAACAATACTATACATAATATACATGTTTTAGGGATACATACATCTGTGGTAAAAGTCTTAAGATGGACAAGAAAAGCTGGCATGGCAGCAAGCACCTGTAATTCTGGTTACTCAGGATTGCTTGAGATCTGGAATTCCATACCAGCCTGGACAATATAGTGAGATTCTGTTTCAAAAAATGAAATAAAATAAAATGGACACGAAGGACACACACCAGCTTTAAAGTAGTGCTTACCCCTGGTGAGAAGGGGCAACAGGAGAATTCTGTAATTATAGTATTATATGTCCTTTTAAAAAAGGAATTGAATTTGGTTAAACGTTAATAGTTACTGTTAAATATTAGCATAATCTAAAATTCTTAAAACTGGGTGGCTGGAACTTATTTTTTTATATTGCCTATGAAGTGTTTGAAATATTCATAATTTAAAAATTATTAATAAAAATATAAAATCAATCGGTGGGAATAATTTGATAAGTGTAGAAATCCAAAGTGGGTGGTTATGGATGTCAGTTTTATGTTAGTGTCAGCAGTCAATTTCCATATACTATTACAGATTCACAGCATCAAGGAACTGGACTCCCACAAAAGTTCTTGCAAATAACAAGAGTCTTTAAACAACTTGCTTTGCAGTCTTCTGACACTCTCCAATGAAACTTATACAGAAGCTTGAAAGAATAATAATACGAATTTTCTCTTTCAGAGTTATAGCAGTAATAATGTCTAACAACTGCTCACATTCTCACACTGATTCCATTTCAAGGGAGTCAATGAAGGGTTCCTCCGCTAGTTTTTACCTTCATTGTTTAGGGAAAAATACCTTTCAAATATACGTTGTTGCCTTATGAGACATCCAACGATGCATTTTAAAAATTGGATATCTTAGAGTCATAATGTGTCAGTAACTTGCAAAGCTTCAAATCATAATTATTATTATTATTATTACTATTATTTGTGTGTGTGTGTGTGTGTGTGTGTGTGTGATGGAGTTTCGCTCGTTACCCAGGCTGGAGTGCAATGGCGCGATCTCGGCTCACCGCAACCTCCGCCTCCTGGGTTCAGGCAATTCTCCTGCCTCAGCCTCCTGAGTAGCTGGAATTACAGGCATGCGCCACCTTGCCCAGCTAATTTCTTTGTATTTTTAGTAGAGACGGGGTTTCACCATGTTGACCAGGATGGTCTCGATCTCTTGACCTTGTGATCCACCTGCCTCAGCCTCCCAAAGTGCTGGGATTACAGGCTTGAGCCACCGCGCCTGGCCCAGAATTATTATTTTTTAATATGGAATCCAGTCGGTCAGGTGGCTCACGCCTGTAACCTCAGCACTTTGGGAGGCCAAGGCGGGTGGACTGCTTGAGTCCAGGAGTTCGAGATTATCCTGTGCAATGCCGTAAGGTCCCATCTTTACAAAAAACACAAATATTAGCTAGGCATGGTGGTAGTAGTCTCAGCTACTGGGGGGCTGAGCTGGGAGGATCCCTTGAGCTCGGGAGGTCGAGGGTGCAGTGAGCCTGATTGTCCCACTGCAATCAAGCAAGAGTGACACAGCAAGACCCTGTCTCAAAAAAAAAAAAAGTCAATGTCTGCAGAAGAAAATTTAGAAATAATAAATAAATAAATAAATAAATAAAATAATACAGAGTCCAGACTTAGCTTTGATTTTGTTACCAACATTTTATCTTAAGTTGTTAACACAACAGAATTTCAATACTGCAACTTTGGCCAGCTTCAGTTTGTAAAAGTATCAGCTGAAGCATTCAAGTTAAATTTAACTCATTTAAATAGTAGAAAAATTCAGCTAATAAAAGGGTATTTTTTTAAACCAGATAGAGAGTAATTTCTTACAGTAATTTCTTTCCTCATTTGAAATGGCCGTGCCAGCGTGTTGATTTGGCCTGAAAGGTTAATTGTGGATCTCACTGACCATACTATTACTATTACAATAACTCTGAAACACCTAACAGGTCTGCAATATAAAGACTGCACCTCAGCATCATTGAAATGCCATGTCCAACGCATTTTAAGATGCCATCTTCTTTCACAATGGCTAATGCTTAATGCGTGTATTATACAATGTGCTTTAACCCTGCCTGGCAGAAGTACAACTAAATACAGGTCACTAATCCCTTACTTCCCCACTCCTTCTTTTCTCACCATTTGGACACCACCACTACATTTCTGCCCATATTTCGGGGTGTGGTAAAAAAAGATCTTCCTCATAATAGCTTTTGTGAATGCACAGTGGCAGCAGAGTGCCATGGGGAAATGTGTGGGCTCTGGCTTCAGCCTGGCTGGGTTTGAATTCCTGCTAGACCATTATTTTTTGTGCTACCTTGGCAAGTTGTTTAAACTTTCTAAACTTCAGCCTCTTGCCTATAAAATGAAGATAATAAAGCTTCCCTTATGGGCTGATTGTCAGGCAAACATGAGGTAATCAAGTCAAATGGTCAACACAGTGTAGGCACTTGAGAAATCCTCAGTAGATGTTAGCCATTATTGTTATTATTATTCCTTATGAAAATAAGCAGTGTTCGTTCTTTGCTTTTGCTGAATTGTAAAGACCGAACATAACTTTACTCTTCAATCATCAAGTTGGAATCGTTCATTCATTCAACGACTATTAAATGCCTACTCCGTGAATAAGGTAGACCCAAATCTCACTCTCAGGGAACTCGAATTTCTAGTGAGATTTGCGCATTTGCATATTCTTCTCTGGGCTGAATGATCAGGCAAGTGGTTCTTGTTGCTCTCTCACAACAGCATACTCATTCAATGTTCTTGTTGCCCTAAGACTATTAGGTCCTATTAATAGTAGCTTGAAGCCTACGCAACACAGAGAGACCTCACCACTACAAAAAATAGAAAAATTGGCTGGGCATAGTGGTGCACACCTGTGGTCCTAGCTGCTCAGGAGGCTGAAGCAGGAGGATCACTTGGGCCCAGGAGTTCCAGGCTGCAGTGAGCTATGACTATGCCACTGCACTCCAGACTGGGTGACAGAGCAAGACCCTGTCTCTAAAAAAATTTACATATAAGCTGGGCGCCGTGGCTCAAGCCTGTAATCCCAGCACTTTGGGAGGCTGAGGCGGATGGATCACGAGGTCAAAAGATCGAGACCATCCTGGTCAACATGGTGAAACCCCGTCTCTACTAAAAATACAAAAAAATTAGCCGGGCATGGTGGCGTGTGCCTGTAATCCCAGCTACTCAGGAGGCTGAGGCAGGAGAATTGCCTGAACCCAGGAGGCAGAGGTTGCGGCGAGCCAAGATCACGCCATTGCACTCCAGCCTGGGTAACAAGAGTGAAACTCCGTCTCAAAAAAAAAAAAAAAAAAATTTACATATATAATAATAACAATAATAGTTTGGGGTTCCTAAGGTTTTTCTTAGTAGTATTTTCTTCTCCTTCACATGCAATGTGTTATTTATACACGGCACTTTAAGTACGTTTTCATCCCCAGTCTTCTTTGCATATATATGTTTTAAATATTAAGCTGTTCATTTTCCATGGATAGAAACAGAAAGCCTTGTTTCCATGCTCCACTGTGTTTAGTTTAAAATGGCACTGCAAGGCCGGGCGCGGTGGCTCAAGCCTGTAATCCCAGCACTTTGGGAGGCCGAGGCGGGTGGATCACGAGGTCAAGAGATCGAGACCATCCTGATCAACATGGTGAAACCCCGTCTCTACTAAAAATACAAAAAATTAGCTGGGCATGGTGGCTCGTGCCTGTAATCCCAGCTACTCAGGAGGCTGAGGCAGCAGAATTGCCTGAACCCAGGAGGCGGAGGTTGCGGTGAGCCGAGATCACGCCATTGCACTCCAGCCTGGGTAACAAGAGTGAAACTCCGTCTCAAAAACAAAAACAACAACAACAACAACAAAAATGGCACTGCAACTTGGCAGGGTGTAGAAAACTAATTTGCTCACTTTACTATACAAAACATTGAGGACCTGGGTAATTTTTATTGCCATAAAAAGTGACCTACACAGAGGTTCACAGAAACAGGGAAATAAGGAAAAGAAACGGTGAAACAACTCAATATCATCTTTCTCTTTGAGTGGCTTTGCACGAGCATTTCTGGAATATTGCTTCATAAGCCATCGTCGCTGAGACTGATATTTCAAAGAACTGGCCTGAGGCAGGGATATTTGCTATTTTGTTCTTGATCAAATTCATCATACCCATCATTACATTTTCTTCTTAAGTGTCCCATTTTTCACCCTGAGAAAGCCATTTTTAATTTTCAGGGTAATTGCTTAAGGCCAATTGAAGACAATATTATATTAATATACATTAACTACTCAGACCCTCGTATCTAATGGCTATACAGCAGACTTCAAATAACATCATTTTGTTCGATATCATTTGGTTACAACGTTGATGAAGAAATGAATCCATTCCGGGCCAGGGCCACTGTCTGTGGGGGTGTGCATCTTTTCCCTGTATCTGTGTGGGTTTTCTCCAGGCCCTCCTGTTTCCTCTCACATCCTACAGCTGTGCCCGCAAGGTGACTTGGCGTGTCTCATGGTCCCAGTCTGAGTGAGTGTGGGTGTGTGCGTATGCCCTGCATGAGATGGTGTCCTGTCCAGGGTTCATTCCTGTTTGATGCCTTGAGCTGCCTGGACAGGTTCTGGCCACCCTTAACCCTGAACTGGAAAACTCAAGTAAATAATAATCATACTTGTTTCTATTAATTTTTCTTAAATAGAAGTATAGCTCACGTTTATTTCAATGTTTAATATTGGAAGTGTTTTGGTCTTCATTTGGAAGTTTGGTGATGTTTTTGTGATCCGAAATATGCCATAGGAACTTTTTTTTTTCTTTTTTTGAGACAGTTCTCACTCTGTCACCCAGGCTGGGGTGCAGCGGCACATTCTCAGCTCACTGCAACTTCCGCCTCCTGGGTTCAAGGGATTCTTGTTCCTCGGCCTCTTAAGTAGCTAGGATTATAGGTGTGCACCACCTTGCCTGGCTAATTTTTGTATTTCTGTGGAGAAGAGGTTTGGCCATGCTGGCCAAGCTGATCTTGAACTCCTGGCCTCTTGTAATCTGCCTGTCTCAGCCTCCCAAAATGCTGGCATGAGCCACCGTCCCCAGCCCTCACCATAGGAACTAAACTCCTGTGGTAAAATTGGTTTTGTTATTTGTTCTTCTGCTTGAAGTGGCAGTTTCCAAGAATCTGTTGATGACATTAAATGAGGAATTACTGTGGTAAGATAGTGACCCAATGAGAAGTGTAACAAACAGACTAGTTCTTGCGGGACTTTAAACTGTGATGAGTGCGTTAGTCCTGTTGTCACCCATGTGTTCCCATTTGGAATTACAACACATTTGGGTGTGGGTAATGTTGTTTGAGGGTGTTTGTTTGTTTTTGTGATAGGGCCTTGCTCTGCAACCGGGCTGGAGTGCAGTGGTACAATCACAGCTCACTGCAGCCTCAACCTCCTTGGGCTCAGGTCATCCTAACGCCTCAGCCTCCCAAGTAGCTGGAACCACAGGCTTGTGCCATCATGCCTGGCTAATTTTTAATTTTTTTTGTAGAAACAGGGACTAACCATGTTGCGCAGTCTGGTCTAGAACCCCTGGGTTCAAGTGATCTGCCCATGTTGGCCTCCCAAAGTGCTGGGATTATAGGCATGAGCCACCATACCTGGCCTTGTTTGAGTTTTACACATAGCATGTTTAAACAAACATGTTTAGTTTTGAAAAATTAATTGTAATTTTGCCGGGAGTGGTGGCTCACATCTGTAATCCCAGCACTTTGGGAGGCCAAGGCAGGTGGATCATCTGAGGTTGGGAGTTCAAGACCAACCTGACCAACATGGAGAAACCCCGTCTCTACTAAAAATACAAAATTCGCCAGGTGTGGTTGGCACATGCCTATAATCCCAGTTACTCGGGAGGCTGAGGCAGGAGAATCACTTGAACCTGGGAGGCAGAGGTTGTGATGAGCTGAGATCACGCCATTGCACTCCAGCCTGGGCAACAAGAGGGAAACTCTGTCTCAAAAAAAAAAGAAAGAAAAACTAATTTTTACATAATAATATGTAACAGAATCCCACTTGTGTAAAGAGATTTATGGACATGTATCAGGCAGTGTCCTGCCATTCCCCCTCAGCCCACCCCAGAGAACTGTGGCTTCAGAGGGGTTTCCTTACCCAGTGGGGGCCTCTGCCCTCAGGAGCCCATGCCCCTGTCACGGTTTCCTCTGGCTGTAGGGGTATGCTCAGGAAACTGTGTCTCAGGAGCAACTCACAACCATGAGTGACAAGTTGGTGCATATATTTCCCAAATTCTTTGTCCCTTTGCAGGACAGTTCTGAGGTTTGTTCTCTACCATGTCTCAGAGGGTCGCCGTGGGATTGAACCTCCATTGCCTCAAGTGCTAACTTCACTGGCTCTCCCCTTTCCTGTCTCATTTCTCTGTCCCTCACCATGCTTCTTTACATCACAGCCCCACAAAATTGCTTGCATCCAAATCATTGACATGGGATTGCTTTGAAGGGAACCCACAGGTAGACACTATTTAATGCATATATGAATGATGTGGAAGGATTCCCACTTACTGCTAATGGAGCAGCAGCACACGTTTGGCTGTGGTTCTACCATTTACCATGTATAGGCTACTCTCTCCTTTTGAATAATTGTTCCCCTGCAAATAGGAACTGTCTCCCTGACCATAGTAATTGGTTGGGGTTGGGCATTTGATCCAAGCCATTAATAATACCCTGCCTCTGTCTGGACGCAATGGCTTATTTTGAGAGACGGAGGCAGGTGGATTGCTTGAACCCAAGAGTTCCAGACCAGCCTGGGCAACATGTTGAAACCCTGTCTACACACACACACACAATACAAAAATTATCTGGGTACAGTGGCAGGCGCCTGTAGTCCCGGCTACTCGGGAGGCTGAGGTGGGAGGATTGCTTGAGCCCAGGAAGTGGAGGCTGCAATGAGCCAAGGTCATGCCACTGCAGTCCAGCCTGGTGACAGAGTGAGACCCTGCCTCAAATAATAATAATTATAGTAATAATACTCTCACTCCTGGCAATTGCGATTGGTCCATAGAGAGAATATAACACATACTGGACTAATCAGACACCCTCCTTGGCACTTTTCTAACTGGTGCTGTGGGAAGAAAACCTCAGAGCTGTTAAGCTATGAGCCCAGAGCTGACCCCAGCTACCTCTCTGACCACATAGAGGATAATGTTCACAGTGAGAGAGGGTACAGTCAAATCTTAGAGGCAGGCAGAGAAAGAAACAAGAGCATCTTCTCAGTATTAGGAGTTCTAGGGGCAATTTACCCTAAACCAGTGCCATGCTGTCCCTCTCCATGGTTTTGCTAGGTATTCTCTCCTACACCTTACCACCTTGACATAATCTAGAGTAAGATCTTCATCATTTACAACCAAAGATGCCTACTACAGATGTTTAACTCTAGGGCAGAAGGTTGGATTGGGAGTGAGGATGTGCAGCAGGAGATTTACTTTTCAGATACTGCTTTTTTCAGTTATAGGATTTCCACATAGTTCTTTTTCACAATTTCCTGATCTCTTCTGAATTTCCCATCGCTTTACCCAGTGTATGCATCTTTCCCAAAGACTCTTTTTTTTTTTTTTTTTGGAGACGGAGTTTCGCTCTTGTTACCCAGGCTGGAGTGCAATGGTGCGATCTCGGCTCACCGCAACCTCCGCCTCCTGGGTTCAAGCAATTCTCCTGCCTCAGCCTCCTGAGTAGCTGGGATTACAGGCACACACCACCATGCCCAGCTAATTTTTTGTATTTTTAGTAGAGACGGGGTTTCACCTTGTTGACCAGGATGGTCTCGATCTCTCGACCTCGTGATCCACCCGCCTCGGCCTCCCAAAGTGCTGGGATTACAGGCTTGAGCCACCGCGCCCGGCCCAAAGACTCTTTAATACATTTATCAGTTATTTTAAAGCCCTTCTCTCTGGGGGGGGGGGTGGCTCACACCTGTAATCCCAGCACTTTGGGAGGCCGAGGCGGGTGGATCACGAGGTCAAGAGATTGAGAGCATCCTGGCCAACATGGTGAAACCCCATTTCTACTAAAAAAAATACAAAACTTAGCTGGTTGTGGTGGCGCGTGCTTGTAGCCCCAGCTACTCAGGAGGCTGAGGAAGATTTGCTTGAACATGGGAGGCAGAGGCTGCAGTGAGCCGAGATTGTGCCACTGCACTCCAGCCTGGCGCCTGGCAACAGAGCAAGACTCTGTCTCAAAATAAATAAATAAATAAATAAAATAAAGCCCTTCTCTGCCAATTCTGACATCTGAGTTGTTTGTGAGTCTGCTTCTATTGACTAGTATATCTCTTGATTACATGTCACATTTTTCTCTTTCTTTTCCTTCACATATCTAATTATTTTTATATAGTGAACATTGCAAATGATATGTTGTAGAAACTGGATTCTGTTATCTCCCTCTGGGATTCTAATATACACTAAAGTTCAAGAATGGCTACCCTTAGGAGAAAGTCATACAAATGTGGATCTCACCCAGAGTCTCTTCCTTCTTTCAAGGAAAAAGTCTACTTCCTTTAGGCTGGTTGCTGTCCAGTGGCATCAAACAGGTTTTTATTTTTGTCTTATCAAGAGTTTGTAATTATTATCTGTAGGAGAGGTTAGCCTTCTATAAACCACTACTCTGTTAGACCAAAATTTGAATATTCACTTTTCAGTTCAAATACTATATTAAGGCCGGGCGTGGTGGCTCAAGCCTGTAATCCCAGCACTTTGGGAGGCCGAAGCGGGTGGATCACGAGGTCGAGAGATCAAGACCATCCTGGTCAACATGGTGAAACCCCGTCTCTACTAAAAATACAAAAAACTAGCTGGGTGTGGTGGCGCGTGCCTGTAATCCCAGCTACTTAGGAGGCTGAGGCAGGAGAACTGCCTGAGCCCAGGAGGCGAAGGTTGCGGTGAGCCGAGATCGCACCATTGCACTCCAGCCTGGGTAACAAGAGCGAAACTCCGTCTCAAAAAAAACAACAACAACAACAACAAATACTATATTAAATATGGTTTGATGTTGTTTACATTCTTTGTCATTTAAAAATAAATTTAAAATGTTTTTAATTGTACTGGGTATGGTGGCACACATCTGTAGTCCCCAGCTACTTCGGAGGTTAGGCTAGGAGGATTACTTGAGCTCCAGAGTTCAGGCCGATAGTGTGTTATGTTAGCACTTGTGAATAGCCACTGTATTCCAGCCTGGGCAACATACCAAGACACACATATTTATTTACTTTTATGAAAGTTTATGTTGAACAAGGGAAAAAGTAGTACGGATGTTAATGAGAAATACATAATAATGTGCCATAAAAAGTTTAGTTTCATTTTGAATTTTTATAGTTTTTTTTTTTTTTAGTTGTACTTTAGGTTCTGGGGTACACGTGCAGATCATGCAGGATTGCTGCATAGGTACACACATGGCAATGTGGTTTGCTGCCTCCATCACCTACAGCTGGCATTTCTCCCCATGTTATCCCTCCCTGACCTCCCCACCACCCCCCACTCTCCCTCCCCTAGCCTCCCCAACAGACCCCAGTGTGTGATGCTCCCCTCCCTGTGTCCACGCATTCACATTGTTCATCACCCGCCTATGAGTGAGGACATGCGGTGTTTGATTTTCTGTTCTTGAAGACACATATATTTAATTGCTATTTGAATAAAATGTTTGTGAAACTCTGGAGGCACCTTACAGTTTTATGGGACACAGCTTGAAAATCTCTAGTTTAAACTAGATGATTGACCATTATGGGTGTGAATTAGCTTTACCCATGCATAGAAGTATCTCTATGGTAACCATCGCCGTGACATCTGGCCTATGACAGAGGTGGAAAATGCGCCTGTGAAGAGTGGGGAGGAAGGCAGGGTAATATCTTCCTGGTCCCCGTTCCAGGAAATCCCGGAGACTTTGCACCTTAAGAGAGGAAGTCTACAGATGGTGATTAAGTAAAAATGAGCTTTTTGCTAAAAGCAGCCACATTTCCAGCATTCCAACCTATTTTCAGAAGAAGGCTCCTCTTGGCTCCTATAGGCCAGATTCATATCCGTTGGATTCATCAATCCTTTTTTTAAAATGTTAAAATATAAAACCTGCTCACTTGCTCCAAAGGACAGAGGATCCCTGCTCCACAACGAGAAGCAGGGACTCCCACTCAGGAGGGAACTGGCCTCAAGTTTTCCAGCATTTCCACCCTCCCAGACCTATGAACTGAAGAGAAGCTTCACCTAAAGAAATCATTGCAACCTTCCCCTTTCTCTCCTCCCCATTCTTAGTCAGATCCACTAGGGTTTTATTTACCAGGGAGCAGACCTGGGCCAAGCTTCTCCAACTTTTATTTATTTATTTTTTTGAGACAGGGTCTTCCTCTGCCACCTAGGCTGGAGTGCAGTGGTGCGATCTCAGCACACCATAGCCTCAACTTCCTGAGCTCAAGCGATTCTCTCGCCTCTGACTCCTGAATAGCTGGGACCACAGGCATGCACCACTACACGCAGCTACATTTTTATTTCTTTTAGAAATGGGGTCTCACTATGTTGCCCAGGCTGGTCTTTTTTTTTTTTTTTTTTTTAGTTTTGAGACGGAGTTTCGCTCTTGTTACCCAGGCTGGAGTGCAATGGCGTGATCTCGGCTCACCGCAACCTCCGCCTCCTGGGTTCAGGCAATTCTTCTGCCTCAGCCTCCTGAGTAGCTGGGATTACAGGCACACGCCACCATGCCCAGCTAATTTTTAGTATTTTTAGTAGAGACGGGGTTTCACCATGTTGACCAGGATGGTCTCGATCTCTTGACCTCGTGATCCACCCGCCTCGGCCTCCCAAAGTGCTGGGATTACAGGCTTGAGCCACCGCGCCCGGCCTTGCCCAGGCTGGTCTTGAGCTCCTGGGATCAAGCAATCCTTCTGTCTTGGCTTCCCTGAGTGCTGGGATTCCGGCATGAACCATAGTGCCTGGCCATTCTCTAACTTTAATGTGCACACAAGCCCCTTAGAGGTCTTGTTAAAATATAAATCCTGATTTAGTAGGTGTCCTGGGCTGAACTGTGTCTGCCCCTCAGTTTTTTTTTGTTTTTTTGAGATAGGATCCGTCTCTGTTGCCCAGGCTGGAATGCAGTGGCAGGATCTTGGCTCACTGCAACCTCCACATCCTGGGCTCAAGCAATTCTGGCACCTCAGCCTCCTGAGTAGCTGGGACCATACGCGCCACCATGCCAGTTAGTTTTTTGTATTTTTGCAGAGACGGGGTTTTGCTGTGTTGCCCAGGCTGGTCTTGAACTCCTGAGCTCAAGCAATCTACCCACTTTGGTCTCCCAAAGTGCTGGGATTTCAGGCATAAGCCACCATGCCTAGTCATGCCCTTCAAAATTCATACGTTGAAATCATGACTCCCCTACGTCAGAATGTGAATATATTTGGAGACAAGGTCTTTAAAGAGGTAATTCAGGTTAAAGGAGGTCATAAGAATGGCTCCTAATCCAATAGGACTGGTGTGGTTATAAGAAGAGGAGATTAGGACACGTATACACAGAGGAAAGACCATGTGAAGACACCGGGAGAAGGTAGCCATCTACAAGCCCAGGAGAGAGGCCTCAGAAGAAACAAACCCTGTTGACACCTTGATCTTGGACTTGTCGCCTCCAGAACTGTGAGAAAATATCGTTCTGCTATGTAAGCCACCCAGTGTGCGATAGTTTTGGCAGCCTTAGCAAACTCATTAATGTGTGTGAGAGGGCACTGAGCTTTCTGCATTTCTAACAAGCACCTGGATGCTGCTAATGCTGCTGGTTCAAGGATCACACTTTGAGTAGCACAGACCTAGAGAATCTGGTTCCTTTTTGTTTTATGACATTGTCAGCAGCTTCCTAAGTCACTAGCAGGTGGGGAGGAGGACACTTTTTCTCAAACTCTGCCTTCCTGAAGATAGCTGAGGCAACTGTTCTTGACATTTTTATTTGTGGCACTTTTGAAATTTTACAAATAGAGTGGCATCTTTCAGGTTCTGTAAGTGAATGCAGTAGGCTGGATATGCCCACAGGGCATGGCAGGCATAGTAGGCAAATTGGGGCACTCATGCCATGTCTACAGTGGGCAGTTGCCACTCTGTCCCCATGCTAGAATGTGAGCTGAATGTGGTCATATTTTCCAAAACTTCAAGACCCACAAATTTGAATTTTTACATTAAATCTCTAGATTTTAAAACTTAAATGTTGGCACCTCCATCTGCTTATTTTTGAAATGCTGTGGGCAAAGGAGCCCTCTGAGGTGGTGCTGGACATGTTCAATATCTTGACTTCTATCTTGTTTTGGGTGAATAGATATATAAAAATTCATCATCCATGTATAGGGTAAGCAAAAATTCATCAAACTGTATTATTAAAATCTGTACAACTTACCACTTATAAGTGATGCCACAATAAAAAAGAAAAAACTCTGGGTGGGAATGACACACATGATAGTTGTGTCTGGGGGCAGAGGCCGGAAGGGAACAGGTTGGCCTTATATGTATTTCTAACATGTTTCTTTAAAGAGATAGAGGGCTGAAGCATACAGGGGGATTTGTTTTTTCTTTTTTCCATTTTTTTTTTTTTTTTTTTGAGACAGGGTCTTGCTCTGTTGCACAGTCTGGAATACAGTGGTACAGTCATAGCTCACTGCAGCCTTGACCTCCCAGGCTCAAGTGATCCTATCACCTCAGTCTTCCAAGTAGCTGGGACTACAGGAGTGTGCCACCATGCCTGGCTAATCTTTTAAATTTTTAGTAGAGATGAGATCTCACTATGTTGCCCAGGCTGGTCTCTAACTCCTGGGCTCCAGCAATCCTGCTTTGGCCTCCTAAAGTGCTGGGTTTATAGGTATGAACCACCTTGCCTGGCCAGGGGAAAATATTAACAGCTGTTTCGTCTCTGTCGTAACTAGGTATCTGCTTTGTTATTTTCTGTGTGTTTGAAATATTTCATAATTAAAATCAAAATTAAATAAGCCCGTGAAGACCAACACTAAAGAACAGAAGGGAACAGGATAATTACTTAATAGCCAAACAGAACTCCCCGGAGGCTACTGTCCCATTCTGTTGGTCTCCCTGTGGGACTGCGCGGTTGTTTAGGTTGGATGCTTGCCACCCTGACCCAGGGCTCCTGCATCTTCAGTAAACACCTGCTCCCTCTTTGTCACAGGTGTGATGTGATGTCACCCCACCCACTCAGCCCAGCGCCCCCATATACCATTCATCACCAGAAGTGTGTCCTCGGTGCGGCCTCAACTGTGGCAAAAATAACATTTATATATCAACCCAAATTTGAAGACACTTTGTGTTGGGTTCATAGTTTAGAGCTACCAGAGAACAGGCTTCTCTGATCATGAAAGCAATTAAAGCCTCGTGGTTAAACTCACTGGGTAGAAGCCTGGGTTTTCCACTTTAGATAGACGCCCCTGGAAAAGTTAGTTTCTCAGCTTCTGTTTCTCTACCTGTAAAACAGGAATGATGACAGTATCTGCCCACTTGGGCTTATGTGTAGATTTAAATTTGCCAAGTGATTGGTGCATAACTGTTCATTTGTTATTATTAGGTATAATACTGGGTTTTTACTTTAAATATCTTTCTTATATCATGGATTGTCTGAGGCCACGACAATACTAAATCAATAGCTGGCCACCAAGTCTCAAAAGGAAGATATTTTCAGCTGGGCGTGGTGACTTATGTCTGTAATCCCAGCACTTTGGGAGGCTGAGGCAGGTGGATCACTTGCGGTCAGGAGTTTGAGACCAGCCTAGCCAACATGGTGAAACCCCATCTCCACAAAAACTAGCTGGGCATGGTTGTGTGCTCCTGTAGTCCTAGCAACTCAGGAGAGTGAGGCAGGAAAAACACCTGAACCCAGGAGCCAGGACACGGAGGCTGCAGTGAGCCGAGATCGCTCCACTGCACTCCAGCCAGCATGGGCGACACACAGCAAGACTCCATCTCAAAATGAAAACAAGGAAGATATTTTCAACTCTGAAGTGGCAAATATAACTAAACATTGTCAAGTGCAGGAGCAGTAAAAACTTGCTTTCTGCCTTCAGGCAATGGACCTGTTTCTGTCCTTCATCAAAGACCCTAAACGGCCAAAGCAACTGAAAACAGAGTCGCAGAATCTCCAGGTTGGTTCTTTTCCTCTGGCCTCAAACCTCAGGGGCAGGGCTGGGCCCCTTCCCTTGGATAGCAGTGTTGCCAGGACAGCCTCCCTGCTGACACGCCCACCCGGGCTGCTGTTTGAGGCTTGCTGCTCAAGGTAATCCTCTAGGAACGGCACCCTGCTGGCAGTTTTGCAACCCCAAAACAGCTTTACCGATGACTAATAAAGCCATAAAGGATGCACACAGATCCAAGAAAATTCATTCCCTGAGGGAATATGATTTCAACTACTTTACACTTGGTGCTTCTTTGTCTTTTAAGCCACAAGCATTCAATTTTGGTCTGAAATTCCCGTTCTCCCACGTTGTACTCTCCAGAAGCCATTTTCTCTTGGAGCCGGGAAAGGGGTAGAGGAGCCAATTACTCATGAAAGCCCATTTTCTATGTAGGTTTTCCCTTACATTTCAGGAAATGTATTCCTTTAGCATTTCTGCTGTCACCAGTTCAGACCCCTAGAAATCTCCGGAGCCTCCTTTCCCGCTCCCTTTATTTTAAAAATCCTATAGCCCTCACTGTGGTCTGCCTTGCAGAACCTGGCGGTTCACCTGGTCTTTTCCACTCCCCTCAACTTGGTTTCCTACCTGTTGGTTCTCTGACACTAACGTCTCCCTGCCACTGTCCACTTCAAACCCTCCCCAGCCCTCCCTGGATGACAGCAGGAGACGTCTCTCTGGTCTACCTGCCCCTGACTTCACTCTCAAGCAGTGCTCTTCCACTCTGCTGCCGAAATACCTTCTAAAGTACAAATCTGATGCCCGTCTCAGCTGAAAATCCTTTAATGCTGATCACCTCCAACCCCTGTTTCCAGACTAAATGTTCCTAGTCCTGCTAGAGCTTCTGCATTGTCAAGAAAAGCCAAATAACTGGATTTTTTTTTTTTTTTTGAGACAGAGTTTCACTCTTGTTACCCAGGCTGGAGTGGAATGGCGCGATCTCGGCTCACCGCAACCTCCGCCTCCTGGGTTCAGGCAATTCTCCTGCCTCAGCCTCCTGAGTAGCTGGGATTACAGGCACACGCCACCATGCCCAGCTAATTTTTTGTATTTTTAGTATAGACGGGGTTTCACTATGTTGACCGGGATGGTCTCGATCTCTTGACCTCGTGATCCACCCGCCTCGGCCTCCCAAAGTGCTGGGATTACAGGCTTGAGCCACCGCGCCCCGCCAAAATAACTGGATTTTTATGCGAATTCCCCAATCCTTTTTTATCTGTAAAGTTATTACATTTTACATATTAAAAAATTATAAGGCCGGCACGGTGGCTCACACCTGTAATCTCAGCACTTTGGGAGGCCGAGGCGGGCGGATCACCTGAGGTTGGGAGTTCAAGAACAGCCTGATCAACATGGAGAAAACCCGTCTCTACTGAAAATACAAAATTAGCCAGGCACGGTGGCACATACCTGTAATCCCAGCCACTTGGGAGGCTGAGGCAGGAGAATTGCTTGAACCCAGGAGGTGGAGGTTGCAGTGAGCCAAGATCACGCCATTGCACTCCAGCCTGGGTAAAAAGAGTGAAACTCTGTTTCAAAAAAAAATAAATAAATAAAAATTATAAAACATTGCAATAGCCGGGTGCGGTGGCTCACTCCTGTAATCCCAGCACTTTGGGAGGCTGAGGCGGGTGGATCACGAGGTCAAGAGATCGAGACCATCCTGGTCAACATGGTGAAACCCTGTCTCTACTAAAAATACAAAAAATTAGCTGGGCATGGTGGCGTGTGCCTGTAATCCCAGCTACTAGGGAGGCTGAGGCAGGAGAATTGCCTGAACCCAGGAAGCGGAGGTTGCGGTGAGCCGAGATCGCGCCATTGCACTCCAGCCTGGGTAACAAGAGCGAAACTCTGTCTAAAAAAAAAAAAAAAAAAAAAAAAAAATTGCAGTAAGTCTCTCACCCATTTCTGGTCCCCAATTCCCCATTTGAAGAGGTCACCACTGTGACCAGGTACTTCTGCAGTGCTTCCTTCCACACACACACACACACACCCTACAAACATATATATATGCACACACTGCCTTTTTTTCCATACAGATGGTAGCCAGTTTTTAAATACTGGTATAAAGTTTTGAAACCCTGAAGGTCAAACAAAGCACCTTTGTTCCCCTAGATTATAGATCACACAGGCATGTGCCTTATGATCCATGTGACTGACAGTTCCCTGAAGACAGGAAACTTTGTCCTGGCATCCTCGTTGGCACCTGGCACAATGCCTTGCACACAGTTGGTACTCAATAAGCACACTGCCTGTCCATGGAAACATTTCTTAAGCACCAGCACTGTGCCTAATGCTGAGTCTACCACAGACTACGGGGTGAACTGTGGCGTGGCCACCGAGAGGCACACAGGGGAGTTCGTTGTCTGGTTGTCTCAAGTCCTGTGAAAACAACAGAATCTGCCTGCCTCCCATAGTTCCCAGTTACCTGGGTCAACAACAAATGGGCAGAAATAGCAAATCACAGTTCCTGTTCTCAGTTCTCAGGCCCACAATAACAGGGCATTTGCTCATGCTGACGGCCTAAACCGCGGCAGAGTGCTGAGACCAGCACCTCCATGCCAGCTGTCATTCCCAGGAGCAGAGCTTCCACATCTCGCCCTCCACGAGGACAAGTCAAGCTGGGACAGGACTGAAACCACAGGCATGGGCAGAGCCTGCTGACTCCTCCCGAGGCACTGGGCTGGGCAGGGCAGGGCTGGGCCGGCTGCTGTGATGAGTAAGCCATTCAAGCTTCTTCATGTTGGGAGAAGACTCATTGCTCAGGTTGTTTTGGAATCTCCTAGAATAGATTCTATTTGCTCACTCTGCTGAGTCCTCTACTTGTTCCCATACAGCCTGGCAGGAACAGGGCCTGTGTTCATAGGTTGCTCTTCCCCTCTGGCAACAGGTACCAGAGGGGACAAGGTGGCATTTTCATCCATGATGAGGTGCCCCCTACTGAGGAATCATAACAAGACCTTACATGTCTCTCCCGCTCAGAGGCAGCAATGTCCAATCCTGTGTCTGCAGTGACGCAGGACAGGTGGTTCCTGTCACAGTACACTCCCAAAGGAGGGCCACAATGTCCCTGGAACTGTACAGTGATGGCCTCCCCTTCTCCCTCACTTGAGGGAGGAGGTGGTGAGCATGACCATAGGGTCCACCTTGAATGTTATTCTTTTTTTTTTTTGAGACAGAGTTTCGCTCTTATTACCCAGGCTGGAGTGCAATGGTGCGATCTCGGCTCACCGCAACCTCCGCCTCCTGGGTTCAGGCAATTCTCCTGCCTCAGACTCTTGAGTAGCTGGGACTACAGGCACGCACCACCATGCCCAGCTAATTTTTTGTATTTTTAGTAGAGACGGGGTTTCACCATGATGACCAGAATGGTCTCGATCTCTTGACCTCGTGATCCACCCACCTCGGCCTCCCAAAGTGCTGGGATTACAGGCTTGAGCCACCACGCCTGGCCTTTGAATGTTATTCTAATTGTGGTGCAGCATGAACCTTACTCCCAACATGCAGGTGGGTGAAACTTGTCTTAGTCCTCTTTTTCTTTATTTCAAGTTACCTCAGCCTTGGAGCCCTCACCCTTGGGACTGGCATGAAAATTCAATTTGCGGTAACAGGAGGGAGCATGCTCTCCCCTTCCTTGGAGATACGTGAAAATCCAGGAGGTTACAGAGTACCTGGAAAACAGGAACAGGCCCACGCTTCTTCTGAAGCCAAGGCTGCTGTGGAAATCCCCAGGGCTCCAGCCTGCACGCATCTTCCGGGAAGGGCTTGTGGCCACCTCCTTTCCAAGCTGAGGCAAGGGAATCTTGCTGAAGTGGAGAATCCTAGGCTAAGCTCTGACCTTCTGAGAGATATCACAAAAACCTCTCCTCAGAAGCCCTGCCATGCTGGCACCTGCCACAAGACTCCCTGTCACAGGGAGCACATTCCCATCTGTGATGCCTGGAGGCCACCAATCTCCAATCCCTGCCCAGGCTTCAGGCTTCCAGAAAACATAAATCAGTTGTCAGGCTGGGCGAGGTGGCTCACGCCTGTAATCCCAACACTTTGGGAGGCTGAGGCAGGCAGATCGCCTGAGGTCAGGAGTTTGAGACCGGCCTGGCCAACATGGCGAAACCCTGTCTCTACTAAAAATGCAAAAATTAGTCGGGCGTGGTGGCACGCGCCTGCGATCCCAGCTATTAGAGAGGCTGAGGCAGGAGAATCACATGAACCCAGGAGGTGGAGGTTGCAGTGAGTTGAGATTCTGCCATTGCACTCCAGCCTGGGTGACAGAGCAAGACTCCATTGCAAAAAAAACACAAAAAAACAAAAAACAGATTGCACAAATAACTTCTGAATTCAGCCCCTAAGCCAAACCTCCCTGAGGCAAGGCTGGCTTCTAGCTTAGAAAGAAGAAATAAAATATGGGGAAAACAAAACCCATACCAATAGCTCAGTGTATTATTGTGCCACCTAATTTATATTAATCATTCACAAATTTCAGTACAGTGTACCATTCAGTCCTTGTCACAGATGCCTGTGCCACACATCAGAGCTCATGCAACACCGCTGCTGTTTGCTCTAAAGCAGAGCTGAAGAATTGAAGGATATTCTATCCTCACTCTGCTTTATTTCCTCCAATCACAGATTGTCCCCAGAATAAAAAATAAACACAGTCCTCCCCGAGGGAGCAATTTCTAGCCAAGAAGATGATCAAAAACGGTGCTGCCCAATGCCCCAATTAACTGTACCAAACCCAGTAAATGATGAAAGTGAAAGCATCAGCTTATTATGATAATTAAGCTATGCTGAGTCAATGGCAGCTGCTACAAGACCACTTCTATTACTAAAACTACCTTCTCTACTTAATTAGCACTTTCTTAAAAACATCCTTAGTTTTTCACATTAATCTGACCGGGGACAGTCACTGAACCAGAGCTAAATGGCATCTGGTCTATGAGAGATCTGAGTCGATAATATGGTGGCTGGCTTTAAAAGATTGCTGCCCTTTCTTTGCTTGATGACTTGTGATATAGAAAAAAGAAAAATAAATAAAACCATCATTGTTGCAATACAGTATTATTTTTAATATTTGGGTGGGCATGTGACAAAGCACTTGGAGTGACAGGCTTGGAATTTTGAGTTTTGAGTTCTTCCGGATGTTTATTCCAGCTGCAGCTGTGCTCTGCGCTGCTTCTGCAATAGATACCACTGCTAGAACACATGCCTGGCTGTCTGTAGCCCTTGCTGGAAGCAATAGCTACTGTCCAGGGTAGAACTTTATCTAAAGGCTCCCATGATGAACAGATGCTCAATACTACTCATACTAAAGACACATAAATGCAAACGGAAACCAGAAATCATTTTCATCTATCTGATGGACATGGACTCAAAATACTAGTAATACAAAGTGTGGGTGAACTCGTGGGTGAACCGTAGATGCAGAAATCGTTGACAGGACTGTACAACGGATCGGTCTTTTTACTGGGTAATTTGTTACTGCCTATGCAAAATTTTAAATGCTCATGCCCCTTTTCCTGGCAGTTCCATTGCTAGAAATTTACTATACAAACATACTTTAAATGTATACCAAGAAAAGAAAAATGTTTCCTGCAGAATTGCTTAAAATAGCCACAGATCAGAAACCAATTAAATGTTTCCCAGTAGGGGCCTGATTAAGTACATTACGGAACAGCAAAACAGTGGAATTATGTCACCATTTTAAAAGATGCTGATTTTGCATGCTAATGAGGAAAAGAAAAAAAATCCAAAATATAATATTAATAGGCCGGGTGTGGTGGCTCAAGCCTGTAATCCCAGCACTTTGGGAGGCTGACCTTGTGGATCACAAGGTCAAGAGATCGAGACCATCCTGGTCAACATGGTGAAACTTCGTCTCTACTAAAAATACAAAAAATTAGTTGGGCATGGTGGCGCGTGCCTGTAATCCCAGCTATTCAGGAGGCTGAGGCAGGAGAATTGCCTGAACCCAGGAGGCGGAGGTTGCGGTGAGCCGAGATCGCGCCATTGCACTCCAGCCTGGGTAACAAGAGTGAAACTCCATCTCAAAAAAATAAATAAATAAATAATAATATTAATAAAAATGCAAAATGCATATAAAATGTTGACCTTTTCTGGAAGGATACACAAAAATATTGTTAATATGGTTATCTTCCTAATAATATACATATCATCTTAAAAAGATACATAGTACGGCCGGACGCGGTGGCTCACACCTGTAATCCCAGCACTTTGGGAGGCCAAGGCAGGTGGATCACGAGGTCAAGAGATCGAGATCAACCTGGTCAACATGGTGAAACCCCGTCTCTACTAAAAATCCAAAAAGTAGCTGGGCATGGTGGCATGTGCCTGTAATCCCAGCTACTCAGGAGGCTGAGGCAGGAGAATTGCCTGAACCCAGGAGGCGGAGGTTGCGGTGAGCCGAGATCGCGCCATTGCACTCCAGCCTGGGTAACAAGAGCAAAACTCCGTCTCAAAAAAAAAAAAAAGATACACAGTACTTGGGAAGTGGTAGACCATTCTTCTCCCTTCTTTGTACTTTTTTTGTATTTTTAAGAGTAGCTCTTTAAAGAATGATGCTGTATTTATATGAAGTAGAAACAACTCAAATGTCCCTCACCCACTGAATAGATAAACAGAAAGTGGGCTATCCATACAATGCAACACTATTCAATGCTGTATTTATATGATGTTGAAAGATGTCTGTGAGAGACCATATTTTCCAACGTGGCCAGAGTAATATTCCCGGACCTTCTAGAACCTTGTGGTCCTTCTAGAACCTCCAACAAGAGGTGGAGTTTCTCTCTTCTCAAACCTACATGGGACTTTGTGACAGCCCCAACAATTAGAAGGCCGTGGAAGTGACACTGTGGCTTCTGGGGCTACACAAAAATGGCCATGTGGCTTCCATGTGGCTCCTGCTAGCTCTTGGAATGCCTGCCCTGGAAACCCAGCCACCACGATGTGAGGAATCCCAACCTAGCCCATGGCTCAGTGGTTCTGAATCTGTTCACAGAGTTTTGCACACATCACCACTATCTAATTCCAGAACATGTCCTTTAACCCCAAAAGGAGCCCTGTACCACCCAATCCCCACCCTCCCCATGCCTGGCAACACTCATCTACGAGGTTTCACCATGGCCAGGTTGCTCTTGCACTCCCGACCTCAAGTGATCTGTCCACCTCAGCTTTCCGAAGTGCTAAGATTACCACACCTGGCCTCATCTGCTTCTCTGTGGTTATGCCTATTTTCTGGACATTTCATATAAATGGAATCATACAATATGTAGCCTTTTGGGTCTAGCTTCTTGCACTTGTATAACTTCTTCAAGGTTCAACATGCTTTAGCATGTATAATACCTCATTGAATAGTGTTGCATTGTATGGATAGCCCACTTTCTGTTTATCTATTCATTGGGTGAGGGACATTTGAGTTGTTTCTACTTTATGGTTATTAAGAATAATGCTTAGCCAGGCGCGGTGGCTCACGCCTGTAATCCTAGCACTTTGGGAGGCTGAGGTGAGTGGATCACCTAAGGTCAGGAGTTCAAGACCAGCCTGGTCATCGTGGTGAAACCCCATCTTTAAAAAAAAAAAAAAAAAAAAAAAAGAATAATGCTGCTGTGAACATTTGTTTACAAGTGTTTGTGTGGACATGTTTTCAATTCTCTTGTGTTTAAATATTAAATGATAAATATATATTAAATGATAAATACATAATTAAATGATACTAATAACTGATACACAATTAATTCTTATTAAAGCAAATTCCCTAAGAGCAGAAACCTGTTCCTTCATGGTAATTCAAGTTTAATAAAGACCACTGGTTAGACCTGAAGTAATAAAACAGCACTATTTCAAACCCAGATTTTTCACTAATTCACACTGACGTTTCTCAAATCAGTCTGAATGGAGACGCCACTTTACTATCTCTATCCAAAAACCCCAGGGCTATGCCATGGTCTTCAAAATCCCTCTCTTCATGCTCCAAAATGAAAACCGATCATTAAATTTGACATACAGGAAAGGACCAGAGCCTCTTCAGGAATCTGGAGCTTGATTTAGAATGTTGGGGAACACAGAACCTTTTGCTGTGCTGTGACTTACCTATTTAGGTTTATTTAATAAATACAGTAGAGTTAATAGATAATACATAGTGAAAGTTCAATAGGAGTAGGCTGATTTTTTTTTAAAAAATCTGCATTACAATGAAAACTCACTTATGTGGGAGTTTGGGCTTGCATTTAGAGCCTCCACCAGGGGAAATCACGCAAATAATAAGCACTGCAGAGTTCTTTGTCCACAGACACCACATCCCTACAGGACGGTCCTGCTTTTCCCCCAGCATCTGGGCACGTGTCTCCACTGAGCCTTATCACAGTCTCTTTGAGTTTGCCTGTGTGCTTCACATAAACGTATTAAGAAAACAAGACACACTTCTTTAGGGCAGCTGCTGTAGAGGTCACTAATGAGAAAGTGTAGATGTTTCCACCATGGAAAATTACAAGTTTACTTGGTTTCAGTCCTTGGCACCAAGTCTTGGGTTCCTTGTCACCGAACAGCCTTCTTTCCACTTGGCTTCTCTTGGCCAGCATCCTGGCGCACCATCAGAGGAGAATATAATGAGAAAGAAGTGTCTTACAGGGATGGGGAGCTCTGGTAGCTTACCATATGGGAATAATCACGGCTCTTCAAACAAATCCTCGACCAGACAGTAGCACTATTTGTCTTCTTGCCTACACAAGCTACATGTGGGGTTCATACCTCCCAAAACATGTGCACACCAAAGAATTGGAGAATGTTTGCTCAGTTTCCCTCCTTTTCAGGGGAACCCTCTGGTTGGTCTTCAGTACATGAGCAGTGACCCAACTGTGGTTAGCTCCAGAGAGTTTTCTAAGAGTTTCCATCATGTTCTCAGAGTTCTGATGTTGCTGTAGAAGAAAGAGGCCTAACTCGTTCTTGGTTTACTCACATTTCAGGTTACATGAGTGTGGGGTGGGGAATGGGAAACAGCTTTATAATTTTTGAAGAAATTATATAAGGAGTCAGGAGTTTGAGATCGCCTAGGCAGAGTCTGGCTTACATACTGGTTGAGTTCTTGTCCAGCACCCAAGAATGAGAATGTGCTGACAGTGGAAGAGTGAGCACTTGCTAATTATGAAGATGTCAAAGGATAGCTATGTGGGGTCAAAAGCACCTGAGACCTCACCCTGTAACGGTAACAAGTGTATCGCTTTGGTGAGCATTTCTAGTAATCTATCTGATATGTATAATTATTCATCCAGCATTTCCCCAATATATTTGTGAAGATGCTATTAGTGTGTGTTCATCCAGGAACCAATCCTGAGACAGAGGTTGGAAAGCAAGAAACGCACTTGGGAGGTACAGCAAGTGGTAATGGGGAGTGGGGAAGTAAGGCAGGGAGGGTGAGGCTGGTGGTTATCAGGTCAGCTGCTCCTGTGGGTGGATGGATGGTGCTCAGTCCCGTGGAGGAACTCTGGAAAAGAGTGTGGAACATGTGCCTCGGCAACGCTTACCTGAGGGTGAGGGAGCTGGGGCATTTATACCCAAGGAGCTGTTGCTGAGGCTGCTCCCTGGGGGTGTGACTTCTGAGCACTTCCAGCCTGCACAACCTACTAAGACATGCGAGAAAGCACTCCCTCGCCCACCAGGAAAGAGGCAGACACTGGTACCTAGAAGGCAGCCAGACACACACTTATTGGCTGTATTGCTTAGACGATGTGTCAGGCACTGTTATAGGTGCTGGGGATATGGAAGGAAACAAAACAGAATTCTGCCCTCATGGAGCACTCTGTCTATTGGGGGAAAAATAATAAACAGGGCAAGTAAGAAACCATGGAGTGTGTTAGGTAGTATCAAGTACTGTGAAGAAAAATCAAGTAGGAAAGGGAGTTCTGGGAGGGGGGACAGGACATGGGTTGCAAACAGCCAAAGAGGAATGAGGGCAGGCCTTGCTGAGAAGGCGACACTCAAGTAAAGACTGGAAAGAAGGCAAAGGGAGGCACTTCACGTGGTTCCTGGGAAGAGGAAACAGCGGGAGACCGGCCCTCAGGCAAGAATGTGCCGAGATCTGTGTGCAGCAAGGCCTGTGCGGCTGGGTTGGGAGGGCAGGAGGGCGGGGTAAGCAGAGCCATGCTGATCCCTGTGCGGCCTCAGGCTCCCACCTGGGGTGAGACCAAAGGCCATGGGAGATTGGGAGCTTAACAGGGTGAGGGTGGCTGCTGTGCTGTGAACAGCCCAAGAGGAGTCAGGGCAGAAGCAGGGGGCACTGTCAGGAGGCCGGAGAGGAGGGGGAAGCAGTTAGAGATTCTGGAGATATTTTGAAGGGAGAGCCAAAATGACTTGCAGACAGATTGGATATGAGGTATGATAGAAAGAAAGAAGCCAATGGATTTGGTTTGAGCAACTGGATGATGGAGTTGCCTCTTCCTGAATCAGGGAAATTTTCCAAAGGAGTGATGCAGGATTTTGTTCTCAGTCACTTTGCAAGCCAGGGACCTCTGGCTGGTGACGCCCCGCCTGACCATGCAACCTGCTACAGGAGACAGCCTGCCCACTTCGCCTACCCAGGCCAAGTCTGGCTTACACATCGGTTGAGTTCTTGTCCAGTGCCCAAGAAGAATGAGAATGTACTGACAGTGGAAGAGTGAGCAAGGCAGGGAGTTTTATTGAGTGATGAAACAGCTTTCAGCAGAGAGGAGAGGTGGGGGTAGTCCCCCTACCCCCGAAGGTAGGAATATGGCTGAGTCAGTTCTTTCTATGGGCTCAGAATGTACGGGGGGGTTGGGGGGCAGTCCCTAGGTAGTATTGGAAAAGGCAACATTCGACTGGTGAAAAGGCATTATTCAGAAATAATCAATTGGGAAAGGGTGGGCAAACGAACAGAAGTTCTCTCACTGGACACAGGTTTCATCCAGGACCAGCAGTCCTGTCTTTCAGCCTTCAGGCTGTTCTTGGCTTGAAGGTGGGGTTTCACTTGGGACCCACCCCTCTCTGCCTAGGCATTTGGCTGCCTCCTGTAGCAAGTCTGGGGTCAGGAGGAATTGGGAGCCTGGCTTTGGGCCTATGAAGTTTGTGATGTCCATTAGAGACCTAAGTGGAGATATCAGTAGCAAGCTGGATGTAGGGGTCTGCAGTTCAGGGAAGAGGCCCATTCTGGGTTTAAACTGAGGAGGTGGATAGCATATAGATGGTATAATCCACATGGCTGCTGGAGACACCCCAGGAAGCAAGCCAGAAAGAAAAGAGGCCTGGGGTTGAGCCCACAGGGAGGCAGAGCACTGAGCAAAGGAGGCTGAGAAGGAGCAACCAGAGAGCTCGGTGTCCTGAAAGCCAAATTTGGAAAGTAATCCCTTCCAAGAGAAGACGGTGGTCGACTGTATGTATGTGTATATATGTGCTACATTGATAAAGCCCTCCACGCAGAAACATACCCTCTCTACAGGTACATACATATCGTAGGGAGCTATAGATAATGGTGTTATACTACAGAAACAGATCTATAACTCTGTTTACTTCCCACTAAGTCTACTGGGAACAGTGTCATGGCAACAGTGTCTGCCTGCTTCCATCACCTTTTTTCGTGGCTGCATAGTATTTCATTGTGCCCATGAACCATAAATAGCTTTTTCCCTATAGGTTAGTATTTTCCCCAATACAGAATTCTAGATTACACAGCAGTGAGCATCTTGTACAAGCATCCTTTCACACTTGTGTGGTCATCTCCTAGAGCAGAGTTGCTGTATGCAAGCATATGTCCTTTTAACCTTCTGACTCTGGACTCCTTCCTGGGGAGTCCCACTAATTAAAGAGGTATTCCACGTGGAACAGCTGCTGACCTCAAGGAAGAACTGCCCAGGACATCATCCCAGGCAGACTCTACTCTGAGGACCCTTGTGTACACAGGGAAGACACAGGGCAGCCACTATATAATCACTGTTAGAAATCAGCAAAGCTTCGTGTCATTAGAAAAGTCTATGACAGGAGGCAAACTATGGATCCTAGCTCTCAGCCTGACATATTGAGCTGCAGTGGACTTCTGCATATAAAGACTGTCCTGTTCCCAGAGAGAAGAGCAACTCTCCAGGCCTGCAGGACCTCCGGCTGAGTCATGAAGAGTTTATTACACCAAGAGCAAATGCGGCAGACGAAGGCAGTGCCTTCCGTGAAATGACTGTAATTAAGTTCAAATCTTTCTCTACACTTTATTTTTGCTGGCTGGATTTGTCATTTTGCTGTCAGAACAGGCCTATAACATACCTCAGATGTTTTTCCTTTACCTTGTCATTCTGAGCAAAAGCATGACTCCATCACCTGTCTGGGCACAAACCGAGTCTTTGTCCGGATGGTGTCAGCACATCCTGCACACTCAGCAGCAACCCTGAAAATAACATCTACCGCCTGCCAGGCAATTGGCTGACTGCCTCTGTGATCTTCAGGGGCATCGAGGGACAATGTATTTGTCATGCACCTCTATAATACAGTGCAGGAAAATGGACTGGGACACCTTTCAATTCCCAAGGAAATAAAAGGAAAATGACAAACACATAGTCATGCCTTCGATCTCTATTTATTCCCATGTCTGGGCAGGTCTGTAAATAGCATCAGCCCAGGTCCCAACCCCATTGCTGGTGCTTAAGCCACAGAAACTGTAAGAAACTGACACGCATCCAGGGAGAAGTACTCCCCTAAACTGGGTCTTAGCCATCAAGCGAGGCTCACAGGAAGGTTCTGATAACCTGAAGTTTTGAAAAGCTTAGAACTGTGTGATCAGGCCACATGCCCTTCAGTTCCTGAATGTTCACCACCCTGTGGTATCCTTCTGCCGTGGTAGAGACTACAACCACAAACACTAGTTAAGCTGCCAACACTGTTTCCTCCCCATTCTGCTCTGTGAACAACACGCAGTCCAGCCGGGGTGGGGGGTCAACAGGAAGGGTTTTCTTATGTGTCATGGCTGAGATCAAAGTCTTCATACCCCAAGGACACAGTAGATAGAAGGCAGCCAACAACATTTATGCCAAATCCCATTCCCCAAATAAGCGTATTTGATAGTTGATTATGAGGTAACTGGCTCCAGACAGATAAGCCCCCGCATGATGTTGAAAGTCAGACCCTGGGGGTGAACGCCGCCTTGTCTTTGTCCTGCC